>NW_018210279.1:0-830 GCF_001263595.1 Phalaenopsis equestris | reverse complement strand
ATTGACAATCAGATTGCAACTAAGGATTCCTAGCAACATTCTTTTTTATCTCACCAATGTGATATGAGAATCATCTCCATCGGCAATATTCGAATTAAAATTGAAATATTAAAACTTCAACAAGCAAAAAATATTGGATATATCATCAATTTAATTTCAAATCATGAGAAAAACTTCTCGTATATTCCTTTGAATTAAACAACTAGGACAACAAAAGTAATGTAACATTATTTTGTTTAGGTTCAAGAAAAGTAAGTGTCATGACCCTCGTGTTTGTATATCATTTATGGTTAATGTGTTAGTGGACCATTCTTTTCCCAATGCAAATTAATGTGTCAGATGAATGAACCACCACAATCATTTACCGGGGGGATTTTGCACAATTTCAGCTCTTTCTATGCTATTTCAGATCATTTATTCTACAACAATTTGATAAAGTGTTTCAATGGAATTTTGCACAATCAATTACCCAAGGAATGCTGATAGCTCTAAGTTAACATCATTATTGACAAGATTCATAATTATCATGATAGTGGAAAACCACAGAATTTTTCCCCCTGGTTGAAATTTTCACATTAAAATACTCTATTGCTCGCAGTTTGTTGTGAATCAGTGATCAAACATTTATTATTATATGGAAACATTAGCTTTCCAAATGAATATATAGCACTGAGTAGAGCAACTTGGAAGAAATACTTGTATTAATGAACTTACAAAGTCTGCCATGCAGGTTTCTTGAAATCAATGCCAAAAAAAATGGTAGATTTATATGCATACCACTTGAGTCTTATGAAGTTACATATCTAACAACTAAACTTCAATTTTTATAT
>NW_018210278.1:0-830 GCF_001263595.1 Phalaenopsis equestris | reverse complement strand
TGACATATTATACACAAAGCACCATATCACTCATAGTTAGTGATGTGGATAAGTGTTTATCCTAACACCACATGAGGGAAGCTAAAAGGTTGTAAACAGAATGATTTTATAGCCTCTAAGACGATAATGATGAATTCAATATAAAATTTGTTCGGTCTAGTAAAAAAATGATGGAACTGCCTCATTCACTAAGAGTGAAACAGATGGTTTGGGATAAAAATCCTTAATCCCTTAACTAATAAAGATTAGGGCTTACACCAGTTTGACATAGTTGAACATGAAAAATGAGTTACTATTGAAGGTGAAGATCGCCACCTCCACAAGGTGTTGAAACAAGTGGTCAACAATAAAACATCTATGTCCTTCTTAACCTATAAAAGTTAGGGATTTAACATTGTTCAACATTGCCAAACCCGACTAGACATTACATAGACCTGTGATGAAGATAAATTAATAATATTAAGGCCTGATTACTTTATCTAGAAATGATTAATAGAAAAAATATATTGAAGTAGTAACAAAGCCCAACACTAGAAGAACTATTTCATAATGTAACATGGTATAAACATAAAAAATAAAAAAGATCCTCACTGGGATGATGATATTAAAGAAGATTATTCTCATCAAGAGTTTGAAGATAATAAGATAAAATGTTAGATGATAGATGAATAAAATACCAAAAAAGTTTGAATAATTTCAATTCCATGTCTTGACAATTTGTAAATCTTTGTTGAATACTCCATGTTATGACTCGCATGCATCATTTATACCAAAATACGATATTATTAGCCCTAAATTTAATAAGGCTCCTTCTTGCTCGATCAAAAAAG
>NW_018210277.1:0-830 GCF_001263595.1 Phalaenopsis equestris | reverse complement strand
GATTTCAAATGTAAAGGCTCGAGTGTTGCATTGCGGCAACCCATCTCTATATACAACTCCCGCTTCAGATGTGTCAAAAAAGGATGAATATCAATTCTACCAGAGTGTGTTGTGAAATAACAACACCAATATAATCGACCTACCAGGGGACGTAATGTCGTACCATGAGGATCCAAGAGCTTCGACGAATGAGGTCGAAGCTCCCCCAAACCTGGGAGAATGACACGGGAATTTTCCTCCAAAGTTCGGCTTTGCCCGACCAGTTCAATTGAGAGAGTGGGTTAAACCCCCTCCCCTTTTTTCATTAGACAATAATTTTCCCTCCTTTATGTTTTCATTTCCCGCTCATTCCTCTTCTATTTATATGTTTTTTTTATGCCTTAGGGATTAGCTTATGCCATTTTCAGATTTCAGTTTGTGAGGACAATCGCCAACGTCCTATTTTCCTCTCCGAGAGTAGTATCCGAAGGTTAGAGTGTTATTCCGGTTGTATCTCCTCTCCCCGATGGTGATTATCTTCTCCGACCTCCACCTCCACCTTCCCTCATTGCTACTCATTGGTTTTCTCAGCACCCCTTTGCTCCCGGCCACCAACAACTAAGAGATTTTCCTCGCAGCCAGCACCTCTTTCCCACTCACAGTAGTGGTATTCCCAGCCCGTCAGCCTTGGCCAGCCACTCCTGCGACACGACTGTCCCCTCCCTCCTTCCGGTAATCATGCCCAAGTAGCCTTGTTTCCTTGTCCTAATTTCCAACCGACTGATGTCTACTCTCTGTCGTTGAATACAACACAACCGCAACTCTTCCTCCCCCTCCCGTGATAGCATGCA
>NW_018210276.1:0-830 GCF_001263595.1 Phalaenopsis equestris | reverse complement strand
AAAATAAGCACCTCTCTCAAACCCTAATCCTAATACTTACAATTCGAAAGGTAAGTGATCTTTCTCAAACCCTAACCTTTACACCGACAATTCGAGAAGTAGGTTCTCTCTCCCAAACTAACTCTAAGTTTCAAGATAACAATCTCATCTTAACCCTAACCTTAAACATATCAGCCCTATTCATACCCCACTATAATAAATAATAAATCAAATTATATGGCGGCCTCAATGTGCCTAACATTATTCCTTTCTCAAAAAAATCTTTGTCCTCAAGGAGGAATAGAGAAAAAATGCTGCGGTATCAAGTCGTATGGTTCCAAGTTGGTGTCATAATTTGACAATGCTTTACATTTAGTCAGAAATTCTTAGTGACCCTCATAAGTTTGAAATGCTGTTCTGTGCACATCTTTCAGCCACATTTGAATATGATGGTGTTTTAACTTCCACATTTAGTCAATCTTGGAGAATATCATAACCCTAACCGACTCATCCATCTGCTCATCAATCATCAGGATCTCAACCAACTCCGTATCTTGTCTCTTCCATGTTATGCAACTCAATAAAGAATCTCAGCCTTGCATCCTAAGTTGCTCTCATCATGGTCTTGGGTGTCGCCAAAGTATTGCATAAATTAGGGTCATCGCAAACCACTACCATCTTGTCTTTCTCCTGAATAGTTTGCAGAGTGAAAATCAATTCTTTACAAACTTATCTGGTCTTCTCCATCTGTCATATTCCCATAATTACTCCTGGGTTGCCTTCCACCCAGAAGGTTCGATGCAGTCCTCAGCTAGTGTCCCACTCATCATGATTTTCTGTTTCAGACCTAA
>NW_018210275.1:0-830 GCF_001263595.1 Phalaenopsis equestris | reverse complement strand
GGAATCCACATTGAGAAATTTAGGGGCGAACAAAAATAAGAATAGACACAAATCAGAAGAACACACAGAGATTTAGCGAGTTTCGACAAAGATGCAATTACGTGTTTTATTCACTACAACACACTTGTAAGAATCTAAATTACATGATTTGAATGTGATGATTCATAGCATATATGACATAAACACGAAGTTATACTGAAGAAAAGCTCAGATAGAAACGTGTTGTGCAGAACAAAACTTGTAAATAGTTTTTAAATCTGCCATAATGAGGATCAAAAGTGATTTTAAAGTATATGATTTGAATATAATGTTTGATAATATGATATAAAATATGTCTAGATTGAAGAAAAATTTCATATATAAGGGCGTGTGTATAAAGGCGGCCACGTGGAAAGCCGCAGACGACGGCGACACATTGTTTTTTCAAATTTGGTGAAGTCTCGATTAAGCTAACGGTGGCCTTTTTAGTTTCCCCCGAAGAAATAATTGACTCCCTTACCAATTGCTTTTCAATATCAATTTCATGTGATTGGACGGCTCTAAATTGTATCATATTATATTAACGAATTGTACACAGCAAGTGGGTGGGGCCGACGTTTCATTCATGCGCGGTTGTGATGCGGTTGGGCCCACCAACACCATCACACTTATCCATTGCAATGCATGTTATTTGAAAGTAAAATAATAATAATAATAATTATTGTGCTTAAATGAAAAGCATAGTATACATTAATTTGAACGCCTATTTTATTGATGAAGATAAAAAAAAAAATTAATGAGTTTATAAAAAGAATTATTTACTGAAATTAAACAAATTCAAAACTTATTGT
>NW_018210274.1:0-830 GCF_001263595.1 Phalaenopsis equestris | reverse complement strand
GAGATGTCAAACTCACTCAGCTACATTGCTCATTTGAGGAGCCGATAAGAACATTTTAGAAGAGTCAGGACCAATTTGAGAGGATGGTCAGTGATGACACTTATTAGATGCATATGAAAATAGGACCTGAGCCTAAAGAAAGATGTGATAAGAGAAAAAGTTAGTTTCTCTAGAATATGGTACATGATTTCAATATTCCTCAAAACTATAATGGTTTAATACACAAAGAATTATTTTCCTTGTTCCTCCAAGACTAGTACTGATTGACGGCTTCAGGTCTGATCCCAAGGTACTAGGAGAGTTCCTCAGCCAACTTTGAACTCTAGATGAGTGGCAATGAAGCTAGGTAATTTTTGAGTATTTTGAACGCTTCTTCACATAAATGTTTGGATATTTTCAGAGTTTTAAAAATGTGAAACACTTGTCGCCCGACTTAGAGATGAATCGTGTAAGACGCATTATTCAACCAGTCAGCCTTTTGTACTTCTTTTGAGTTCAGAGGAGAAGGCATGTTCAACAATGTGTTCACTTTATTTGGGTTGAACTTGATAACTTCATGGGCTAGAAGATATCATAGGATTTTTTTTGGTTAAGGCTCTGAAGATACATTTTAGAGGTTAAACTTCATATTAAATTTCTAAGTGTTTGAAATATTTTTGTTAAGTCCTTTATGAGTTGTTTGACTGTATTAATTTTTACTAATACATAATCCACATACATCTTAATATTTATTCCTTTCAGTTTTAAAAAAAGTAGATACATCAATCGCTGGTAAGTGGCAACAACATTCTTATGCCCGAAGGGTATTACATTATAACAATACACTCTTT
>NW_018210273.1:0-830 GCF_001263595.1 Phalaenopsis equestris | reverse complement strand
TATTCCTGCTCTGAAGCAGGCATAAAACCAACAGCACACCTGCAAATCGAATCAAGATTCATTTCATCACATATTCCAAAAGGTCCACAAAGAGAGTAGACATCACAGTGAGCTAGAGGCTGGGTGAACTCTGTCTGCCACTGTTGTGTGGTGCTCATCCAAAACCATTGCAGCCCTTGCCCCTCAGAATCAACTACAAATCGAGTAAGTATACTTTTCACATTCATCGTGTATGTGGCAAACTTGCTATCTTTATTGTCAACGAAAGTAAAGTTGAAGACCGTGTTTTCTCTGGTTCCTGGAACGTTAGCGAAGTACTGGCCATTCCATAGACCGCTTCTCCAGTAGATGTTTGATCCATTCCAGATCAAAACATATTCGTTTGAGCCATCAGGGTTCATGCTCTGCCCAAAGAAACCGGGTGTAGCGTCCTCAGGGCTCTTCCATGATGTCAAGCTCTGGTACTCTCCGGTGACTTTGTTCACACCAAGCCATCCCCCAGGCATCCATGTATCCGTCGGGTGAGCGAAGCTTTGCCAGATATCAACTTCTGAGTTTGAACCATTTCTGAGAACAAGGTTCCCTGTATCAAGCAGGATAGCTATGGCAGCTTTAGCCGTGGATTTCGATGACCAAACTGGATTGTTGGAGCTGTTGAGGAGGACGAGATCGCCGAGATCTGAGATTTGAAGCTTTGAATTTGTAGGATCAAAGATGGGAGCTTTTCTGTTTGCTACCCAGACTATCGTTTGACCTGGGAGCTTGTTGTACCAGACGCCTATGTAGAATCTGTAAGGTTTGCCACGTTTGAATAAGCCGAGAGCAAAGGT
>NW_018210272.1:0-830 GCF_001263595.1 Phalaenopsis equestris | reverse complement strand
ATGGAGAGGCAGTCCTCCAGTTCTGCTTCTGGCCGGTCATCTTCAACTTCCTACCCTACGAAGAGAAGATCCGACCTGCTCGCTATCTTAAAGGTATTCAAATTTTCATCACTCATATATATTTTTCACCCCCTTGTTTTCTTTTATGATACTTTTTTATCAGGATCTTGAATATTTAAGCCATATTTCAAAGCTCAATGCACCCTAGTATTTATATAAGCGATTTTCCGTAATTGAATTGGAGAAACATTATGTTGAGCTAGCTTATAGTGAAAACTAGAGTATCTATAAGACAGAATCATAGATGCTAAGATCATTGTTACGAGTGAAAATGTATCCAAACCAAGCGCCGGGGAAGTATGATTTAAGAAATCCGAATTTCTCTAACTTTTGGGTTTGATATTACATATCTGATGAACTCAAGATCTCCAAAATTTGAAATATTTGAGACACAAAGATGTTTGTTAAGGATGGAATGCCTTTATTGAAGGTTTATAAAGAATCCTTGATTCTACACTTTCTCGAGGATCAGCAAGAAGACTTTATGGTGAGAATTTTTTAACTCGGAGAATTTCAAAGTTCTATATTTTAACACTTGACACTCGTCAGTTAACAAAAGTCCGACATCCATTATTACCACCCTCAGTCATTGGCAATCAATTATGGGTGTGCATTCGGTTGATTCAATTGGATTTATTGACAAATTCGTTAAACCAATCAAACCAAACTAAATAACAGATAAAAGCGAACCGGCCAAATAAGATGTGGAATCAAACCAAACTAAATCACAATATAATTTAGTTCATTTGGGTTGTTTTGGTTTAACCAAA
>NW_018210271.1:0-830 GCF_001263595.1 Phalaenopsis equestris | reverse complement strand
ACATATCACACAATTCTTATATATTTACATGTCCAGCACCCAAAGTTTGATATTCTCACTAATAGCACCTTTGTGTCATAAAGCTGTGCATTAAAAGGAGTATTTTACTTCTTAAAACTAGTGATGATGATATTTTTTATGTGATGTCAAAAGATTTGAGTGGTATGCATGCAAATATGAATGTTCAGGTGTTAGATATGTAGATACATAAGATTGGGAGGTATGCATGTAAATACCCTATTTTTTTAATGTTAGCGCTGCTATTGTTTCTTATGATGATATGGTAGATTCATGCATGTTGTACATACAATATGTTTCAATCAAGTAAGAGCTTGTTTAATGATCCATCTTTGCTCTTGTAGCAATCAGTTGCAGATCTAGGAATTTCAAGTCCCATGGAATGTGTCAAAGAGTCCAATGCTAGCCAGAGGTTATTTGTTCATTCTGAATGTTTGATATTATCTTTTATGCCGACTATATTATAAATCTATGATATTACTTCAACTGGTAAATCATACTTTCCCAGGATTTCATTTGAATCATCTCCAAACACCAAATGGAAAATGGTAGGCGTGAATCCCTCGCACGGATATTCATTAGTCCTCCCCCCAGCCATACTAATTGATGATTATTTTTTTCTTTTCCCTACGTCTGGTTTTTAAGGTTCCGGACATCAACATTACAGAAATTATCAAGGATCTCAACCCAGTTGCAAATTCATTAAATGTTGTCACTGAGATGGAAAATCTACTAGCTGGAGTTTCATCCTTTTTCATGGCAGATGACAATCTAAGAAAGGCTGAAACTCTTACAAAGGAGCTCGATAATGT
>NW_018210270.1:0-830 GCF_001263595.1 Phalaenopsis equestris | reverse complement strand
TCCATGCCTTCAATTACTTTCTATGCTCTCTCGCTACCAATGTTTGCACAGGAAAATCCCATGCACATGGACTGGTACTTGTTGCACTTATACAGAGCTAGCCATTCTAAAAAAATATTACATAAGAAGTCTAATAGTGGGGCGCCAAGTGTCAAGTGGGCTCCACAGTTTTTCACGTTGGCCAATGCCAATGTATTGCGGTGGGGCTCACTTGGCGTGTGGCGCGCCACAATTAAACTCAAATGCAAATTACATAAGTTTGCTAAATCATAGAGGATTTCATATATCACTATCCTTGCGGTTTCTTGACTGTTACTCTGATCCTTTTGGTTGGAAGGAATAGATTCGTCTGTTTAGTGGCCTGATAAGACAGCTTTGACAGATTGTCACTATGTATGCAAGGATGTGAAGGATATCATCAAATTGTTATCTTCAATTCTGGAGCTTGGAAAAGGATTTACAGAAGACCGGGGTTGCTTTGCTGTCTCCATCGACTCTGTTAGTATGATGCTAAGATATAATTCATTGCAATCGGTTGCAGACTTTATTAGCAACCTTAGAAGCCATGGTCAAGTTTCAGTCTTGCTTTGGCTTATGCGTACTTACATTCATGAGCCCAATTCTGTTGCTGCTTTTGAATATATGTCTTTTATGATAGCTAGTCCCGAGCCAATGGTTCAAATAACTGATGGACAAAAAGGCTCAGAGAACCTGCTTTGGGCTGGAAGAAATTTGCATAAGGGAAGGTTCCATGTTCTTTTCATTCGTCGTAATGGAAGATTAAAATTCCTAGACGAAGAATTTCATATTGAACAAGCTGGAATTAGATT
>NW_018210269.1:0-829 GCF_001263595.1 Phalaenopsis equestris | reverse complement strand
TAACACAAAAATTCTAAAACTCTTTGTATATCACCTTCTTTGAAAGCTAATCATATTACCCCAAATTTGACATTCAGGGGGAGAGTTGGAAAGAATATGTTGTGGATCCGACGACAATGAAGATAATATAGATTTTGATTGTGCAAGTTTAAATCCTAGTCAATCTTCCTGCTTCTAATTTATAACTTGTTGGATTTTGAATATTTTATAAGACTTCATGCATGCTAACGAACATTCTCTAGCATACTGTAAAATTTCATGCAGATCAATATCTGATATGTTCATTCTTGCCTGTAGAAAAGCTATCAAGTTCACTGCAAGTCCAGTGAGCATTGCTTTTTATGTTCTTTTTATTCCATTAAACGCAAGCTATGATAACCCAACTTACTCATTGAAAGATTATGTTCGTGCTGATTGACAAGCTATTGAATCCCTTGTCCAATTTTGTGTTTAATTCTATTTCAATATTATTAGTATGATATTTTAGGTGTCAATTTTTATTCTTAATGTTGCATTTTGTTTGTCAATTAAGTCACATTGACAAGCTTAAATTAATTTATTTTGATGCAATTCGTTCATAAAAAAAAAAGTTCAAAAGCCTCTCAACATCATTCTCACGTAAGGTGCCTGCTTTGGGAAATCTGCGAGTTAAGAAAAATGCATATGAGTTGTGTAAACACCACGATATAAAAACTTAATCTCTCAAGACTAAGAAAAACATGTATAGATCTTCACACCTGCATAAAAGGCAAACATACAACATGATTTTCCGTCATATCGTCACACTGAAAAAAGTTGGCATAGGGGTTTCACTTAAAAATAAAAAAAA
>NW_018210268.1:0-829 GCF_001263595.1 Phalaenopsis equestris | reverse complement strand
TTTGTCTGCATCAAGTTTTTGGCGTCGTTGAGTGGCGTTAACTTGATAAATATTTGCATATACAAAATATCATATCACGGGTTGGGTTAGTAGATCCAAAAGTATGTCAACCTGAAAGAATTCAGTTCTCTATATACCATTTTTGAGGGATCGTTTGGGGATGATTCAGGCACTGAAGATGAGAGAGGATTTTCCTGCCAACTTCATGATACTTATGCATTATGTTTGGAAGAAAGCTTTTTGAAAAAAATCTTTATATCTAATCTTCTCAAATTTGTGGAAAATTGGTGTATTCCTTAATTTTGTAATGAAATGTGACCATTCAGTCATTTTGCATACCTTTGAATTTTACCTTTATTATTTCTTAAGAAGAATTGTTTGGTGAAAAGAATTTGTTTCTATGCCTGCCTCATTATGCCTTTATAGAGTTTGTCTCTTCGGATAGCCCACACGTTTTGCCAAGAACCAAGTGAATCATGTGATTGCCTTCATGGTACTAACCACCGGGACTCATTGTTGGGAAGGTAATCTCCTCTAAAGTTATTCAACAAGGAACATAGAGACTGGCTTTTCTTAATCTTGGTGTTGTTGGTCAGATTTATCGTTGGGGCATAGATTGAGGGTTTATAACATCCTTATCGGTTGCCTTTGCTTCTTGTAGTGATTGTTTGGCTCGTATCTTGTACTTATCAAGGTCTAATTTATTCATTCAGATTATCACCTTGGTCGGGTCTCACCTCTTACATGAACATATGTGGATCATATCTCTGCATTCATGGGGGTAACTATCGAGACTTACTACTGCGGTGACTTATGCTTATCCCTCTTG
>NW_018210267.1:0-829 GCF_001263595.1 Phalaenopsis equestris | reverse complement strand
AGTTTTTAAAAATACTCAAAATATCTTTTAGAGGTTTTGACTGTTTTTATTCATAAACAAGTTGATTTATTTAAGAAACAAACATTTAAAAATTATGTTAATCAAGTAAGTTAAAAAAGAAATAAAACATGAAACAAAAATAATGACAAATAAGAATCATAATTATTAGGCTTGCATTATTTAGAGAAGATTTCTAGACTCATGCTTTATGTTTATTATTGGAAGGTACTTATGGTTAATATTTAAATTATAAAAGCACGTTTTTTCTATTTATTTATATAATATTATAAACATTTAATAATATGCTTGAAAAATTTTTAGGTTAAATTACTCTTTTTTGTGTTCAATATTTGTTTTTTTAAGTCCATTAGCAACAAAAGTCTACCTGATTCTAATTGCTTCGAATTTGAATCATAGCTCAACCATGGTTTGAGCTTCAATTTGAACCAAAGTTCAAAATAAGTTTGAAATATATTTGAACCATCTTTCTCATATGACACAACGCAAATCCCAAAATACTTTGTGACGTCACACGTCACGTCAGCGATCAAGTTTTACCTTCGTAGTGAGGTTCAAACACCACTTATCCTCAAATGCTTTAGGTCCCAAGATGTCTTCTTAACAATGTTGCATGAAATCGATAGCTCATGATGCATCCCAAAATGTGGTAAGAACTCTTCTCCTCACACAAATATGATCTTACCAAGTCTTTCCAATAATGTTTCTTTTAGATTGGCTATTTATCTTTTAGATTATGCAAATAATTATTCTTCTTCAAAACTTTGCTTGATCTTGTCACTAACTCTATTTCTCTTTCAAATAATGTTAA
>NW_018210266.1:0-829 GCF_001263595.1 Phalaenopsis equestris | reverse complement strand
AAAAAATAAAAAAACTGAGTCAATAAAGGGAAAATGCCTACCCATGGAATGTAAACTTTTCGCTAGCATATCACCAAGTGGCCATGAAGTCCTCCTGTCCTATTACAATATTCATTTTTTAACTTTGTAACTATTGATCCTAGTCGAGATTTTGCTCTAGTACTATTATTTATTTATTTTATTTTATGGGTACCAGTTAGTCCGGTTACTAAGAGACTTACAAATTGCCTACATAATAATAAACACATACCTTACATACTTTCCGGTGGGCTTAAAAAAAATTAATTAATTAAAATAATTGCTAAGAATTGATTGGGCTATCCAGTTAGCAAGTTTTAAACTCATACTATTAAAAAATTTAAATATATATCATCCCAATTCCATCTGTTATCCAAGCCATAAAGCTAATTCATTTGAGACTTTAATTATTAGCAAGTTCTCAAAGTATCTCCCTTTATGTACTTAACTCTACCGAAGCTTTTACGAGGCCTTTAAATAGGAATGCATAGACTTGAAAAGTGAAAGGGTCGAATTAAAATAACTTTTGTTGCTTGCAAATATGCTATTTCTTTTATTTAACTCAAATCTCTTATGTTTTTAGTGAATTCAATTAATTCTTATCCGCACCAGCATCATAGCACACATATTTGACTGAAAATGCACTTACTATATGAAGAATTGGGGTCATTTTTTTATTTTGTAAAGTTGTTTAAAAATCAAATTTAATTCACACCTCCACGATCCCCCACCGCCAACATTTAGGTGTACATTTGCTACAATTCCTAAAAAAACTTACACAAATTTTTTGGGTCGAACAAATTCGAAAAAA
>NW_018210265.1:0-829 GCF_001263595.1 Phalaenopsis equestris | reverse complement strand
AAAAAAACTTTGCTGCTGTAAATCAATTCCTTGGCTGCTAAGCTCTAGTCTCTTTTAACTTGGGGATGTTCATTTGTTGAAGGCTGAAGTTTGATCAGGCTTTGTTTGCAATCCTCTAGGATAAAGGGTGTCGAAATCGCACAGAATTAGAGGAGCAAAATTGCTCTTTTGGAAAGTCGATTTCCTTACAGAGCACTAAACTCTTACAAGATAGAGAAGGGACATAAATGTGATTTAGATGTGACATAGTGCAATCTTCTATGCTAATATGGTTGAAATTTTTTTAATACTTTTTATTGGCTTTAAAATGATCAAGAAGATGTAGAAGTTATCACATTGTTTGAGTAGGTTGAAATTTTTTTATTTTACTGTATTTTTCAAATTTGTTACGTCCCTAGCTTTGGAATCCAATTTCAAGTGGGCTCTTCAAATTTTCAAGGTTATTAGATTTATATAATTCCTTGAAGTTTTTTCTTAGCACCTTGGTCACTAACTTGCATAGTTGCTATAGATATCAAACTTCTACATCATTAGGTTTTCCATAAGTTATTAAAAAAAATAAATTCACATCTTTATCATCAACCTTATAACAGATGTTAACAACAATAATGCACTACTCCTTTTACACAACTCCCATCCGTGCTAGCTCTTGCACAACTTTTTTTCGTTTTAATACTTTTCATTCATTTACACTATTGCTCGAATGTACAATTGAATAAACAAGTGTTCTCATATTATGGACGAATACAGACAAAGAAATTAGTTCATAAAAACAATATTAAGATAGAGGCTTTGAATATAGGTACTCTCACATGTAAATTAATGAAAT
>NW_018210264.1:0-829 GCF_001263595.1 Phalaenopsis equestris | reverse complement strand
AAAGAGGAGCTCCCTCACCCCTTTATACATAGAGGACCTATATAATAAAAGAATTGATGCCTTATCATTTGCCCCCTCACATTGATGCTCTGCTAACTATTTTAATGTGGATGATATTAGTAGCCATCGGAGTCGTCGAGCTGTCAGATATGATTGGTACGACAACCGTCTCTGACACTTTTGAAAGACTTTTGTTCAAATTACCTAGCGTCATCCTTAATGAAGGATTGATAAGTGTCTCCGTCAGTTATGTTGTTTCTTTCTGATAGTTGACTTTTTTATGGTGACTCTGATTCAGCCTCCCTATCTGATGGACTAAGTTTAGCCACTCTGGTAAGTGAGCTCAGTTTAGCTACTTCAGCAGGTGAGCTCGGTTCAATCATTTTGGCATGTAGATTTAGTTCTTCTCGGATCAACTTTCATTATATTTCAATAATTGTGTATACAATTGCTTATTTTCATGAACATATACATGTATTCTCAATTTTCTTCCATTGAAAAATTGATGGCATTTTCAAGACTAAGTAAGTTAAATTATGCATATATTTCTTCTGTTCATTTATGCAATTTTGGCAGTAATTTGTTTTATGATGCTGACATTTTTTTTGTTTTTATTTTCCTGTAGACAGCAGGAGAAGGGGAATGTCGAAGAGAGAAGTTTATGAAAGAAATTGATTTTGTTTTTGCAGATTTAGTTACACTCACTGTCACAAACGAAGGCTTTATTTTGAACTCTCCCATCTTCTATACCCAAAAATTTATCCATAGCTGTTTTGTGAGATTGAATATCTTATTCTGGTATGAGTAACAAGAAATGTCATTTAATATG
>NW_018210263.1:0-829 GCF_001263595.1 Phalaenopsis equestris | reverse complement strand
TTTTTTTTTTCTTGCAGGACTAAAATTCTAGTCATGTAAAACCTCGACATGCCACAATAACAATAGAGAATGAAGAAGAAATAGAATGATCAGAGGAAGAGATGAAGAGTGACAAATGAGGAGTTCATCTCATGTCTTGTTGCTTTCTATTATTGTCATTATTTTGTGTAGTTGTTAAATTGAGTTTGAGGGATGTTGGTTGGTGAGAGTGGTATGATAGTATATATATACATACATACACACATGCAATAACATGCACACATACATACATATATAGATGTACACAAATTTTTTGTTTTCGAAACCCCGTAAGAAATTTTATTGATGAAGGAAAAAAAAGTACAGGAGGCAGTTGGAGGTTCCAACTAAACCCAAAAATACAATTACTCAAAATAGAAAAATCTATGGATCGTCCTCCACAGAGAGGTCCAACTCAGGCTAAATAAAAACAAGTAGAAAAAGACACAAAGAACAGTTTCGCAACTATTCAACCTGTAAGAGCATCAGTTAAACCTTAGAAACGGCAGCTGCAAAATATCACCTTTGATGAACCTGACAAGATTATTGTCAGGCGCGAGACCAAATTGCGGGTAGTCAGAATCAACGCCCAACTTAGCCAAACTGTCTTCAGCTTTATTCGCTTCCCTGTAAAACTTGCTCCATTTGAATGGTCGGAGGCTATGATACTTGTTCCAGCTACTCTCATGTGTCTAACCACTCGATTCCGCACTATAATACAAATGCAATCAGACGGGATTGAACCTGTGTCCTTAGGAGACTTACGCCAAACTGCACTACCAAAGAGTCACGGCGAACGACACACACACAC
>NW_018210262.1:0-829 GCF_001263595.1 Phalaenopsis equestris | reverse complement strand
TCATCTCTGATCACTACTTGAAGCCACTAAAGGTTTAGATCCATGTTTCTTAACCTCGGTGAGGTAAAATCTACATGTTCGAGCGATCTTTTTAAGGTACATTGTGGTCCTTTCTTCCTGCATTGGTTTTAAAGCCATGGCTCCAAAAGCTAATGATAGGAAGGACGCTTCCTCTGATGAAGGGAAATTAGTGAGTGTGAAAGCTTCCAATCACTTCACCGATCTCCTGGCCTCATGGAAATTTATTCTTGGGCAGGTGTTCTCGCAACTAGGAGGTCGGGTTGCAGAGATAATTGACGAGAAAAACTGGCAACATCTCTGCTACACCATTTTGCCTACCGCAGTTCCCATCGTCCATGAGTTCTTTGCCAACACAAAAGAACTTGTTAAAGACAAGATCTTTGAGTGGGAAAATTGGTGGAATTTGACCCTGTCATAAGCAACTCATTTTTGAACATCCTCAAGGTGCCACAGTGCGGGTTTGCTCATTTCTTGGACCCCAACTATGAAGAAATTGTCAATTTTCTCACCGACGACAGAGCCCAATGGCATCGAGGGGAGGGGAAATATATCAAATTCTCTAGCTCCTTCATGAACGAAGAGTACAAGGCCTTGCACTATTTCATTTATGACAGGATCATACCCGCCATGAATCTTATAGAACTCACAAAGAATAGTGCTACTCTGAACTTTTATTTTCAGAGGGGCATCTCGATCAATATCAGCTTGATCCTGACTTCATCCTAGGCCACATTATCAATGGTGTCATAGCTGTGGAGTTGGTCTTCCACAACTGGTCGCCAGTTTGTGCGTTCTTGCAGGTATTTTT
>NW_018210261.1:0-829 GCF_001263595.1 Phalaenopsis equestris | reverse complement strand
ATTTTTATCGCAGATTTGTATGGAATTTCAGCATATTGGCCGCACCAATAACAAATTGTTTAAAAACACATCAGTTTCAGTGGGGTCCAAACAACAGCAAAGCTTTGTAATACTTAAAAGAGAAATTCAGCACAACAGCAGTTTTGGCCTTAGCCAATTTTGAGAAACTGTTTCGAGTAGAAACAGAAACATTTGCTATTGGGATTGGAGCTGTTCTCTCCCAAGAAAAAAAACCAACTGAATTTTTCTGTGAAAAATTAAGCGCTCCTCGTCAACGTTAGTCCACTAATGAACAAGAGCTTTATGTGATTATACTAGATCTCTAATAATGGGAACACTACCATCTATATTAGAAATTTCTTTTTTTCAGTTACCACCAATCGCTTCAATTTTTGAATTCCCAGAAAAACTTGAACTGCATGCATATCCTTGGGATCACATTCCTCTAGCACTTTTCTTTTGTTCTCAAACACAACTTAAAAGTGCAATCAAGTTGCTGATGCGTTAAGTCGAAGGGCTGGCTTGTTATCGACATTTCAAACATAAATTATTGGGTTCAAATCATTAGTCAAGCAATATGTGAAAGATTCTGATTTTGCACAGATTTGGGTTGCGTGCTTAAACCATTGGCAAACTATTGATTTCTCTATTTATGGTGGATTCTTGTTTAAGGGTAATCAACTTTGTTTTCCAAATTCTTCCCTAAAGACCAAACTCATTCGTGATGAATAGAGAAATCATACTTCTAAATGCCAACAATAAGAACCACCAAAAGAAGAGCATAAGAAAAATAATGTGTGTGAGAGCATCAATTGAAGAACCGCAAAAA
>NW_018210260.1:0-829 GCF_001263595.1 Phalaenopsis equestris | reverse complement strand
AAAAAATCATGAAATATTTTTTAAAACAACTGTCATAACTTTAACCCACCAATCATCACCATATGTTTTTAATGACTATTTCTACATATAAGTTACCTTGTAGTAAAACCTTATGGTAAAAATGCTCATATGATCATTCCAATAATAGTATAAACTAGCAAATACTTTTAAGCTAACTCATTTGCAGAAACTAAAAGACCACCCTTACCATGGTGACATGATTATTCATCTACAACTACAAACATTCCGCCCCCTTACTTCATATCATAACTGTCCAGAGAAACACAGTATTGTCTGAAAGGAAAATTTGAAGCTATTATGAAGATACCAAAGACAACATTTTATGTTTATTGTTATATTTATTTTAATTTATATATGTTGTCTGATAAGTGTGCAAAATAGTGTGAATATATGATATTTTTATAATATTTCTGTCCTATTTTACATTTTTTTATGATATATTCTGTCGGTGTGCATAATACAGGCGGAGCACACCTTTTAGAGGACAACTGCAATTTTTAACAACATGCTAGCATCAAATACATAGCGTCGTGGCGCTTGTTTGATAGCACCCCAAAGCCGATGTAATCGTGCCACAATGCCCTGAGAGGTATTTTTAATGTTAAAAAACCTAAAAGCAAGATGTTACAGCACCCGAAGTAAGTTCTCCAAGGTTCTCCGACCCCCTGAAAGGCAGTGCATGCGCCCAAATAAAAAATTAGGAATCAGAGATCACGAAACGCAATGCTCGGATCCAACGCCTTCTCTCCCTATAGTAGCAACGAGTGCCACATAATTAGGGTTGTCAAAAAAGCTCGTTGTTCGCGAA
>NW_018210259.1:0-829 GCF_001263595.1 Phalaenopsis equestris | reverse complement strand
TTTTTTTTTCTTTTTGCATATAATAATCAATTGTTTTTTTCTTGAAAAGCCTTGGTAATGAAAGTTTTGGCCCAATGTATACGCCAAAAAAAAGGAATAATTTAATTTAATTAAAAAGCTATGTTTTCAAAATTCTGAAAAAGCATACAAGAAAACAAATATGGTGGGGGCTAGGCATAAGTTGATGGAGTGATCAATGATTCAAGTTTAAAGCTAAAAGTTATCACATTAGAAACTAATTACCATTACATAGGATGGTAGTGGACAAGGTTGTCCAGTGCATGAAATGATAAGCTTTCCTCTATCTTTATTTAGCACAACTATTAGAGAAATTATGCCTAAGTTTGGAGAGAAAAGAATTTTTACGGAGTGTTGGAGAAATTCTAAACATTACAAGAATTTAGTTTATCACCGATAGTCAAATACCATTGGTAATAACTGATAAACAGTAGGTAATATATTTACAGACGGTTTACCTGCATCAAAGTTAATGTAGCAAAAAAACTTGTCAATAATTAAATTACCGTTTAATTTAATTATGATTTACATTTACCGTCAATTAACCGACGTACCATAAACGTCGCTATAGATTCAAAAATATGTCATGTTTAATTGTAACTTAACTGTTGGTTATAAAACCAACGAAAACGTCCGTAGGAAAATGTTGCAGTTAAGTCGGAAAAGTGACGTGGTTCTGTCGTTAAACTGTCACCAAACTGTCAATTAACCGTGGGATTTTACCGATGGGTTCGAAGTTCAGCAAGCCAATACATCTGTACTCATGTTGCACACTTTATGGCTTGGCAAAGTGTTGCAGTGCCCTCTGTAC
>NW_018210258.1:0-829 GCF_001263595.1 Phalaenopsis equestris | reverse complement strand
CTACATAACCAACTACAACCTACGTGATCCACAACTCATGTATCTTTCAATTCCAACCTTTATAGTCTACAAACATTATCACAACATTTGTAGCTCCCAACTCTGGCTTCTGCAGCATACAAATTTTATCATAGCTCATGCAACTCCTAACTAAGACCTCTGCAGCCTACAGTCATTATCACAACTCACGCAACTCCCACCTCCAACCTCTGTGACCTATAAATGCTATTACGACTCCTCATTAAGGCCCATGTGATCAACTAAGGCCTATGTGATCAATAACTCAAGCAACTCCCAGTTCTGGCTACTACGACCTATGTACGTTATCGCAGCATGCCACTATGGCTTATGTGACCGATTACGACCTACGTGGCTCACAACTGATGCTCCTGCAGCTCTCTACTATGGCCTATGTGCACAACCGACGCTCCTGAAGTAATCGTCTACGACTCACATGACCAACCAGTATCATGGCTTTCAACTACGAACTCTAAGACAGGTTGACACTATAACCACTTTCAACAACATTCACCAAAGACTGCAACCTTCATAGCATCAACTACGTCATTCACATTCCATTGTTATTAACATTGTCGAAAGATCGTTGTACATTATCTTTGTAATTCAATTTTTCCTTACTCAGAAGAAGAGTAAATCTATGTACTCACCATTATATATTGGATTACTTCAACTGGGCTATTCACCATAATTTTTTCCTCTTTCCAGGATTCTCCATGTAAGAACTTCATGTGTCATTACATGTCACTTTAATTATTTTAGTGTGTGCTGAATTTTCATGCAACATTATGACACTGAATAATCAATCTTT
>NW_018210257.1:0-829 GCF_001263595.1 Phalaenopsis equestris | reverse complement strand
CATTTAACCACACATTGTTGTGTAGGTTCCCCTTCTCAGTCATTGTCGGACAATTTTTTTTAAAATCCTTATCAGAATCACACTTGCTTATGCATTTGTAAATGAAATCACTCACATTCTTGAAAGTCATACAACAATGAACTTATGAAGGAAATTTCTTGTATATCTGTCATTGTTAAAATCTGTGTTGTGTTTGAGGGAGACAAACTTCAATATCTCATGTCATTGCTTGATCATGATCATTGAAAATTGTCGGTGGATGCTTGTCACTTATTTTTGAATAACCAAATGAAAAAAATAATGTTCTCCTTAGATAAAAAGCCAACTCCAAAGAGGACGTTTTGTCAGTGGTGGTTCACTCCCACAAAAGGAGTGCAGAATAAATTATATCTATTTAATTTATAGCTTGTGTAAAAAAATATTACATCCCAAAAATAATCGTAATCAAGCATGGATAACTCGTCACTCCAAAAAAAACTTGTGAGTCTACCAGGCTCATCTGTTGAAAAATCTCAGGCAAACATGGTATCCTCAGCTTACCTCTTCATGCACAACTCTATTAGAGAATTAAAATTCTCTTATTCTACTCTTTCTCTTCTTTTTCTTTGAATAAAATTGAATGCATCTCTCTTCGTACATTCTAAGTTCTTCATACCCCCAATCTCTGTAGCCATAAAGCTATATGCATTAGTTGCCCTGATCCTTAATCTTTTCATCGATCCCAACACATTTGCATTTAACTCACCTATATTTCCACTGAAATGCAGAGGATGCTTATCACCACTTTTGGCCACAGGGTGGTTATGACTTTCAATGAATTTCTTCACTG
>NW_018210256.1:0-829 GCF_001263595.1 Phalaenopsis equestris | reverse complement strand
TTATAACATTTTAAAGTCTTTTTAGGTCTATCTCTATTTTTCTTAAAATGAGTCTAAAGCATTTTTTTTTCTTAAATGTCAACGTTTAATATGATTAAACCATTTAAGATTATCTAATCTTTTTTGCCATTAGAGCTACACAAATTCTTTCATGGATATATTTTGTTTCACATTTTATCTTCAAGTGCCAAATCATTCATTAACTTGAGCATTATCATCATAACATGTGAGATCTAGCTCGGAGCTTGAAATAATCGAGATAAGTATGGATTGGCAGACATTGGAAGTTCAATTAATCAATAACAAATATTTTAATATATTAAAGAACCACTATAAAAAATTTAATCAAAGTAAAATAATTAAATTTACATTGTTTTTAATTGTCCGCATTATCTTTAAATTTTTTCTTTTAACATTTATTTTTAAATTAACTTGGGCTCCGTATGGGACCGCGGTTGGATAGCTTCACGACGGCATCCAGCGCAATCTTACGAATTATTTCTATTTTTTTTCGGAGTCCTGCTGCAAGCGGGACGCGAATTTGGCGGAAAGCGGGCCTTGGGAACAACCCAGTTGTCGGCTTTCGCGATCTTATTTTTCTTCTGCCCGACATATTGCGACACGACCACTGCCCTAGCGCCTCGCGAAACCAACGCTCTCAACTCGCTTCCCCACCTGTCCCCTGCTGCCGATCCTCTCGCAAAACCAAAACCAAGTTGTCTGCTGCTCCTTCCACAATCGTTTGAAGCACATTGACGAAGGCCATAATTTTGGGAGAAACTGGGAGCTATTCATCACTGCCTTCCAAACTTACTCTAATCCTGAATGT
>NW_018210255.1:0-829 GCF_001263595.1 Phalaenopsis equestris | reverse complement strand
GGAAAGAGCAGAGAGAGCGCAATAATGAATAGTATAATTGTGTAACCTTTATTCATAAATTGAACCCTCTATTTGTAGATTTGAGAGTAGTTACATTACCCTATACCTATAGTAAAGTGGGATCAGCATGGGGTATTTTGGGTAGTATACATTAATAAGGCCTAGAGTCTAGGAGGCCGCCCTACAAGGTACATGACTCAGATGTTCGTTATCTGTGAGCCAACATACAAATCCAGACGGATTTTCTTTTCTGCCTGTTTTGAGGCAAACCTTTCGGGAGGAACATGCGAAGAGTTAGATCGGGGTACCCTTTGGATGTGTTGGTGACATGCACCCGCTATAAACGATCGGGTTGGATGTCGCTCGGTCAGGTTGGATGTCACTTTGCCAGTTTGTGACGGTCGAATAAGTGCAAGCTCATGGAATACTCCTAAAGGGTTCTAGCTAGCTACATCATCTTTTCTGTTGTTTGTCAGTTTCCTTTGAGATATGTGTTGATATATTTTTGATGTATAATTCAATTCGTTTGTAAATAATTTTCCATTTTTTCAGTTGAAATTTAGGATTTTACCTATATTGATAAAGTTTGATTGCTTTTAGAATATTATAAGTATAGAATTATTATAAGAAAGTATTTTTTGTAGATTATAATGATTTATATTGATTATACATTTCCAAAATTAAACATAAGTTTTTTATAGCTATCGCAATCTCAGCTGATCAAAACATTCAAAGTTTTTTCTCATCATAAATATTTCTGACAAAATACTTAAATTACGTCTGTAATTTTCTTAAAATTGAGTTTCTAGCTCAAAGGCAAGTCTAAAAC
>NW_018210254.1:0-829 GCF_001263595.1 Phalaenopsis equestris | reverse complement strand
ATAATAATAAAAGAAAAAAGAGATATGGAAATAAGACAAACAAAAATAATAAAACAATCTTTGAGTTAAACATATCACAAATCCTACAATTTCCACAAATCTCACAATTCTCATGATTCTCACAAATTCCACAAATATTCTCACAATCTTTCTGCAAATTTTCTACAAACATGACATTCCACGGTCGATGCGAGGATTCTGATTCCGTCTACAAATTTTCTACAATCACAACATTCCAAGGTTGGTGCAAGGATTTTGATTCCTCCACATATTTCTGCAATCTATGCACAAATTTGCTACAATCACAACATCCCAGGGTCAATGCAAGGATTTTGATTCCTTGCAATCATAACATTCTAGGTTCGGTGTGAGGATGCTAATTTCTTCTACAAACATGACAGTCTAGGGTCAGTGTGAGGTTTTCGATTTCTTCAGCAAATTTTCTACAAACACAACATTACAGGGTCGGTGTTAGTATTCTGATTCATTCTACAATCACAACATTTCAGTGTCCTTGTAGGGATTCTGATTCCTTACAATCACAATATTCTAAAGTCAATGTGAGAATTTTGATTCCTTATAATCACAACATAAACAGATCGGTGTAAGGTTTCTGATTCTTTCGATTAGTTCTTGAGTTAGATGTGAGTCCTCGTGCTTTCATTCTCAATATGATCCCTACATCTAAAATATCCACTACATCAAATCAATTGTTCGCAGCTATCAAATCCAAAGAAAAGAGTCTTAATAGTTCTCATCCCAAAATTTTATAAAAATACTTCACATAAGAAACACATGAAATTATAGTGAATGGATAAAGTGAATCAGT
>NW_018210253.1:0-829 GCF_001263595.1 Phalaenopsis equestris | reverse complement strand
AATTGACCAGTCCAGCTAATCCATTTTCGTACATGACCACCAACATGGGTATTGGATATTTTTATTATTTCTAATAACAAATTATATTGATATCCTTTCACCTATTTGGAGGTAAATAACTATAAAATTTTTTACCTTTATGTAATGATATATAATTTTTATAAAATTCCTTCCATTATTTACTAATTTTGGACTTCATTAATTTTCAATTTGCCACCATAATTATAGTACAAATTGAACTTCATTGGCCCAGGCCCAGTATTGGCCCAGCTGGGGAGCTATAATTTAAAATACTAGCCCAAAATATTTGTAAATTAGCAGCACTAAACTTTACTTGATCTTTATTAAACTACCAACTAATTTTTAATCAATCTTAATAAACAATTATTTTATATTTATTTAATTATATATTTATTTTATTTTCCCAAGCTTAATATCTTAACGACATACTAATAAAATTTATATAATCCTTAACTAATTTATAAAAAATATATAATTCAGATGTTTTTGTCAATTAGAAGTGTTAATTATTGAAGTTCAAATCAACATATGTAATACTAGTAAAATATTAATGACTACTAAAGATATTAACAAATTGGTAGCATAAATATCTCATTTGTTGTTAGGTTATCAACTCATTCAACAATACTTTTAATTAAAAAAGACGACACATAATTAAAAAGCAAAAAACAATAAGATTTTAATTTTTTCATAAGCATTAACAACACACGTTAATAAATGGTCTGTTTAGGGTAGCTTGTGCGTTTCAGGATAAGCTACTTAGTGAGGTTCGACCCGCGGCCTGCGTTTAGTATAAGAAACTCAAACG
>NW_018210252.1:0-829 GCF_001263595.1 Phalaenopsis equestris | reverse complement strand
TTTAGGCCTAAAGTTCAAGCAAATAATAACATAACAAAATTAGTCAAAATATCCGTACAACTCTCATTATTTATAATGCTATTGTAAACTTTTTCCACATGTTTAAAATAATATTGAAAAATAATAATCGTTTTTCAAGCAAGTTAATCCTTAAACATAACAATGATGCATCGCATAACGTCTGTAGAATTATAAATCATACATTCTTAGAACTGTACATCTTCTCATTAAATTTATTCACATCAACATCCTCATTAATCTCATCTTCATCTTTCTTCACATTAACATATAAATTCCAATTGGGACATTAATTAACATATTGATACGTTTGTCAGCATTTGAAACAACCTCAACAGAAACTTTAAACCCAAATGGGGCAACAACAGATAGGGATATAAATGAAAAAATTACAACAAAGTAGCACCTGTTCATTTATTTTCTCATTATGCTCTAGCCTAGTTTGAAGATGACCGAAAAAATTTTTTTCTTTCAGATTTACTTCTTAATTTTCTCATTAATTTAAAGTTTTAATGAGTTTCAACCAAGCCCTCATATACCGGTCCTAATGTTGTTGTTGAAGGGCTTTTACGTGATTGGTAGGTAATGCGGCCCCACAAATCTCTATGATTCCTATATGTAATGACGTTAAAGACAAGCCTCATGGGAAATTAAGCAAAAAAATCTCCATCTCTAAAATGATTTACGATACGTTACATCATTTTGATAAATGGAAATGGGTCTTGAAATCTGGCATAAATATCTCTCCTCCTCTTTTTCTGTTTTTTATGGAGGAATTTTTTACAGTTGTTGCCTTTTGATGACATCTTAA
>NW_018210251.1:0-829 GCF_001263595.1 Phalaenopsis equestris | reverse complement strand
TTTTTTGCATCTAGAAAACCTTGTCCATGAAGTTGTCTCCTTTGTGAACTTTTTATTGCTCTACTCTCAAAGAAGCTCTCACGAATCTCCTATCTCCATCATATGCTCCTCACAAACATTGTCAATTGGCTTAATGAAGCTCATGTAGAAAATCTGTTTTTCTCCTTCACATGTCAATAATCATGCCAACATGTACTTCCAGCAAAGCTCTTGTGATGGATCTTATCTCTTCACTGCTAGGCATAATCTATATTGTAGATGTCGGTCATTGCAAAGCATATCCTCTCCTTCACACATCATCAATTCCATCATTAATTTCAATAAGAGCTTTGCCCTTCAATAAGCTCGTGTCACTTCCATCATTCTTTCAAGATCTAAGTTACGTTTATCCTCATTTTTATTTTACTATTCCAAATCTAAATAATAAATATCATGAATTTTAAATATATTGCTTTTGATTAATAATACATTTAGATTATTTTATATTTCTAAACACTTATAGCAAAATAACCCCTTAATTTTTTTTAAATATTGAAAGTCTTAATAGCTCCATATTTTGGCAACTATTTTGATTCAATCTAACTAAGATATAAACAGGAAAAGATACTGCTAACTTATCTATCATACAAGCTTCAACTGTGCAGCAAAACATATGCAATTATATTCATAAAAATTTCTGAAAAACTAAAAAAAGAAAGCACTTCTCAATATTCTCTCTCCAAAATGTCACTCTACAGTGAGGAGGAGGCAAAAGTAAGTAATTTGACTGATAAAATTTCTTAGAGAAACTGTAAAGAAGTGCTCATACAGCTATAAAAAGAAAAAAAAA
>NW_018210250.1:0-829 GCF_001263595.1 Phalaenopsis equestris | reverse complement strand
CGCTTAAAATTCATCTAAACTATTATCTAACAACTAGTAAATTTACCAAGAGGGTCAATCAAATAATCCATCAGTTAATACAAAAAAGAGAAAACTTATCTAAAATTTAGATGGTTTGAAAATTTATGTAGCTTGGACTATACTTTACTAGATACAATGATTGTGCCACTTACAGCAAGAATAACATATCAAATATGTCCAACAAGACTAACAAATCGATTGACAAAAGTATTTGACAAAAGCATCCAACAAGAATAACATATCAAAGATGTCCAACAAAAAAAATATTTTTCCTTGCAAGTATCCAACAACAATAACATATGGAAGTTTTCCTACGCATGACTGTTTACCAAGATCTATCAATTCCATCAAGGAAAGCAAGGCAATAGCATTAGAGAAGGGAGAAGTATAGAAATAAGAACTACAGATCAACAAAATTTTTAAACGTGTACGAAAGAAGCCATACAAATTCTCAAATTAGATTCACCCGAATCCTTCCACAGCAAAAAAAAAAAATGCAAAAGATTAAAGGCACGGCTTAGCATAGTGCAAAAGTTGAAATGAGTTTCCAAAGCCAACTTCCACAGCAAAAGATAATAATAATAATAACAATAATAAAACACAGACAATCGGAGAAACAAAAACGATCGGAGAAGCAGAGGAGCGGCAGAGGTTCTAGGAGGAAAAAAAAATGGTTACCACAGAAAACGATTGCAAAAGATGGTATCCGAGGAGTTCTGCGACATGCGGGGTCAACTCGCCGCTTGTTGTGAAATTAGGGCAGAGGAGATGGAGAAGGGGCAGTAGCGTCTTTCGACAATATTAAACG
>NW_018210249.1:0-828 GCF_001263595.1 Phalaenopsis equestris | reverse complement strand
AGAGAGAGAGAGAGAGAAACTTGTACATATAAACATTTTAATCAATTAATTTTTTAGCTAGTTTAAAAAAAAACTTTATTCAACAACACTTCACTCAAAAAATGAAAAGCATCAAGAGTATAATTGCCAGCCGTGTTATGATTAATAAGTTTCACCCTCGGAATTATTTTGCTTGATAATAATTGATATCAGATGTGCAGGGATGTGACATTATATTAAAGCGCAATACATTTCACATTTCAAAGCATAATAATTATACTTTATTTGCAATATGATATGCCAAATTCATTTGTTGGATGTGATTTTAAACACTAAAATAATTTGAAATAAAGGCATCATAATTAAATCACTTCATTTCAAAGCCACTACAAAAGGAATTCCATTTAAAACTTAAAAGCATTTAAATTTACACTGCAACCCTGTTTCCACTTGTCCTGGAAAATAACTCAAGTAAATTAAATAACAAGATGACATTATTGAAAAAATAATTACACAGATGACGCATGTCCACATTTAATAGCTGGTGATGATTTCATACAGATTAAACTTAAGATATACCAAAGGGAAGTGACCAACGCTACAAAATGAAATACTAAGATACATTTGCTAAAAAAAGTAACATAATTATGTGATGAAATTCCACTTAAAATAGTTGATGATGAATTTTATACAGACAAAAATAAAAAAGAAAAAAAAAACATTTCTTACTTGAAATCCAGCAAAGGACGAATATAATTTTGTCCAAACATGTAATAATCGAAAGGCTCTCGTGTAGCTTTGTGATGAGGTTGAAACATGAAAGGGTTCTGCCGCATGCATTAGAATGGC
>NW_018210248.1:0-828 GCF_001263595.1 Phalaenopsis equestris | reverse complement strand
AGTAAGTTAGAGGACAATATAAAGCTCCCTCCCCCTCTCTCACCCTCATTCTCTCTCTGAGAATCTCTTGTTTTCTCTCATTTTCTATTGCACTCTAGCTCTCACTCCTAATTGCACTTTCTTGTTGTTTATTTCTCTTGCTTGTTAAGTCTCACTCTCACTCTCTCCCATCCTCACTCAACTCTCTCCCTCCCACTCTTTCTTTTTCCTTATTGAATTAGCTTTCTCTCCCTCTCTCTAATTATTCCCTCTATCATTTTTTCTTCCCTTTTTCTCCCTTCTCTCCCTCCCCACTTCCTCTTTGTCTTGCTTTATTACTTTATCTCTCTATTATCTTAATTTTCCTATCTCTCTCACCCCCCTCTCCCTACCCATCTCTCTTCTCCCTCTTGCAATCTCTTCAATCTCACACTTTTATCTCTCACATTCTCTCTCTTGATCTCTCGATCTCAGTATCTCTCATTCTTCATTTTTATCACTCCTGCATATCACTATTTCTTTATCTTTATTTCTCACTTCTACTTTTTCTAGCTCCATCTTCTTTCTCTGTCACCCACATCTCTACCCATCTCCTCTTCCTCCCCTTCTACTTTTCACAACCCACATCCCCACCCATCTCCTCTCCCTCCCCTTTTACTTATTACATTTTCCCTCCCTCAATCCTTGCCCTCCCTTTCCCTCGCTCTGTCTCTCAAGATGAGCGAAAAAATGAGAGTGCATGGGAGAGAGAGATTATGAAAGAGAGAGAGGGAGGAGAGAGATAGGTCAAGAGAAGAGATAGAGCGAAGAGAGAAAGAGGAAAAAGAAGGGTACAAGAGAGAGAGAGAG
>NW_018210247.1:0-828 GCF_001263595.1 Phalaenopsis equestris | reverse complement strand
ATTATCATTTTATTGATAAAATATTGGAATTTAAGTTCTTTCAATGTGACAAAATATCTACTACTTGAATAGGAAAATAAGATTCATGATCCATGGCAACACATTTGAAAATGCAAGTGAATCGTCAAACTCTTATGCACATGTTGAAATAATATATATCAATAACATTTTAAGTTGGCGAATGATACCATCCAATGTATGCAACTTATTCTAAAATAGGGATAAGAGCATTTTCTTATGTGCCTTTAATTTTCCTTATATAATCATTGAAATGTGACATATAGCAATCATCATGATGAATCTCATATAGAATATGGTGAAAACTTATAATATCTATTACCAAGTGAATTAATGTTTCGAGACTAGAAGAGAAATTTTTATTGATACTAAGACTGTTGAAAGAATCACATCTTGCTCTCATGAACTCATATGGTAGAATGCATAAAATGATGTCCTACATTCCTTTTAGTTGTTCTTTGTGAACCAAATAATTATACTAATTGAAACCTCTTATGAAATTCTAGTTAAATTATGAAATCTCATAGGGTATCTTAATAGTAGCTTGCATATACATTTATTCCCAATTTGAGTTAATACCCGAGCTCTTTTTCAAGTATAGAACATAATTATAATGGACTTATCATGTTGCTGCTACCAGTGTATTGTTAAATTGAATGACATTCGTATGATTAATAGTGGGCTCCACATTCCTTTATAGAATCACCACCAGAAAATTTGAATCCTCCTCCATCATTTTTTAATCGTTATAATATAATGAAAAAATTTCATTATACTAGAATCATATATAATATTTAATAGTTCATAACC
>NW_018210246.1:0-828 GCF_001263595.1 Phalaenopsis equestris | reverse complement strand
AACTGCAACAAAATTTGAAAAGAAGTAAAGCTAAGAACTGGAGAGCACTGGCATGGCTTTTACTCCACTGTCTTTTCAAACATCAGCAAAGCTACTCTCTCACATCTCATCTCATCGCTACTTTTCTCATGGAACTTCAAAATCCGATGTTGGGACATGGAAGTGCGATCAAGATGGCCGATCCTTACCTTTCTCCGACTGTGGAAGAATTAATCGCGCGGATTTGCCAAGCTCAATCTCTCTCGCCCCCCGACGACGAAGCTCGTCTTTTCCTCAATGAGGTTGGAGAAGCGGCTGCACTCCGGATTTTGACCGGATTAGCTTCTCGAAGGATCAGGAATTTGTCGGCTTACATCATTTTCATGTGTAAGAAATCGGAGATTGTACTGGCCCGGAACACTGAGTCTATCGCTACTCAAGAGAGCGCTTGCTGCTCGGGGCCACCAACTCCTCGTTCACCGGCTACCGGAGGTAGTTTAAATTTGGTGTTCTTGTGAAGTTTACTTCGGCGGGATCAGTTAATGGTTTATTTTGTTCTGATCGCAGATGGTGCTGCCGGTGAGGCTACATCGCCGGCACGTATTATGCCTCTGGTGATATATAGGATTCCTCCTCGTGTGTCTAATGGAGGCAATGTGATGAAAGCTTTAGGGGATATGGAGTTTCGCAAAGCTTTTTTGATCTTAAGTTACTGTGGGGGGTAAGTTTTGCTTTTTCTTGTGAGCTCGTTCTGCCTTAAGGGGCTGTCTGGTAACGGATTTACTGCGAGATTTAAGCTAAATCTTGCCAGTCGGTCATTTTGGACAAGATGAAGGCGCGGATTTGATA
>NW_018210245.1:0-828 GCF_001263595.1 Phalaenopsis equestris | reverse complement strand
ATCCAGACTTCTGTTATTTATTCCTATGACTATTTTTATTTTTCATGCGATGCGTTCTATTCTCATTTTGTTGGCTAGTGGTTTGTTTGGAACCTCATCAGTTATAATTTAGGCTCTTTACTATAAACATGTATTTCTACAGAATACTAATAAATGAATATTAAGATTAATCAAAAGTTAGGATTAAAATATCATAATTTTAAAATCGGCTTTACTTTTTAGCATGACCTTTGGGTTAGTTTTAAAATGAGTTTGCATGCATCGCTATCACCCAACTCAAACTTAATAGAGCCTTCACATTTGATTTTAATTAGATAATTGCATCATTCTGCTTGTCCCAAGGAGGAGCCCTCATGCTTCTTCAACTTGATTGACCAAGCATATATTTTTTACCTATGAGGTTATCTAGAGTGCTTATGGTGTCAAGAGGCTCCCCAACACAAAAGGGTGCATGTCTTTTGTGAGGTGGTTTCGACCTTGTAATCAGTCCTCTCTTTTCTCTCTGTTTCGAAGGCATCTTTGCTGCTTACTCGACATGAGTGAGTCTTCCTTCTGGAATTCCACTAGATGTTTCTTTCTTTTGACTTTAGAACTATTAGAATTCCTTGGAGGATGCAATATATGGGTTGCTGACAAGAGATCTTAGGTACGGCTGGGTTGACTACCTTCACGACCATGTAGAGTTAAAGTCATGATAGCTTAGGATGATCGATTCATGAAGTCCTGACTTGTATATCTCTTTTTAATTAAGATTTCCTACCTTTTATTGATAAACTCTTTTGAGCTCACTCAATCCTTTGATACATCATTGATGTTGTTTCCTTAAGC
>NW_018210244.1:0-828 GCF_001263595.1 Phalaenopsis equestris | reverse complement strand
CTTGAGCTCGTTTGATCTCATGTCCCGATAAGCTCGGCCCGTGAGCTTGTTGACGATCCGACTGGGCTCGCCGGCTTGCGAGTTGGCTTGGCTCATTTGCACCCCTAGCAACAGCATCTTATTTCTCTTTCGTGCTTATGAAACATTCATTGCATTTGAACCAAATTGATACAAATTTGAAGCTAATTAAATTCACATCAATATAAACTTACAACTCTAACGCGCAGTTAGTGAATGCATGGGTTATCTCTGCTTGGTGGTATTTTAATCTAAAAAATATACATTTTAAGGCTATTTTGTCAAATAAGAATAAAAGGGAGTCATTAGGCAAAATTGGTGCATTGTAATAACTTCTAAGAGGTAAGAAGTCAAACTTATCAAGCTTTACTGCTTTTAAATTATGCAAACCTTGTAACGATTTTTACTTGTGATTGAGGCTATGGAGAGTTGAAGAATTTGAACTCTTAGATTGGCTCAATGTTCACGCTAAAATATACTAAAAATCAATTGTTTGTTTGTGAAAATCTTCTCCATGTTCATTGAACGTGCCATGTTCAAGAATGTTTGTAATGCTTGATTTTTTATTTGTAAGACAAGCTCGAGCTAAATTTATTTGCAATTGATACCAAAACCTGGAGGTGAGCATTTAGGCCCCGTTTGGGGAGGTGTTCAAGCCATGAAAAACCATCGTTTTGGGGCAGCGGTGTTACTGTATTGCGGGGTGTTTTAAGTAAAATGTGGGTTGTGGGTTCAACCGTGCGGCCCGCATTTCTTACGTTATACATTACCCTCTTGCCCCTTCGTTCGATCCTTCCTTTGCGATCTCTC
>NW_018210243.1:0-828 GCF_001263595.1 Phalaenopsis equestris | reverse complement strand
AAAAAAAAAAAAAACTTCACCCCAGACTCACACACCTATTTGGCTAGCATGCTAGGTTGTCTGAAAATACTCATAATTTTACTAGACTTCTGCTTTACACTAGCTAATTGCTGTGTTCTTAAAGAATTTGTTTCATTAAACATTATAAGATTGTACCTGACTCAGTCATTATTTTTGGCAAATTTATTTAAAACCTCTTAAGGTAAATGAGAAAATCAATCATTGTGTATCACTTTTTTCTGGGCAAAAATTTCATTTCCTGAAGCTTTAATGATTGCTACATCGCTGATCTGCAATTCATTTTTTGGTGCCATTTCAGCATCTGTTATAACGCAAATAATTGGGAACTTCTATCAAAATATGCAAAAAGATTTCTCAAAGCAGGAGTTAAATTACATCGCCCTGCATATGATAATCTGATGGAGTTTGCTGCCAAGATGGGTATGTTTCTTTGCAGTCTTCATATTTAATTGCATGGTTTATTCGGTTATAGTGTCACTCTTTTTTGGTTAGTGTAGTCATGCGAAGTATTCTTGCAATTACAATATACATTATGTTAACAAAATAAGTTGCATTTTTCTGCAAGGCTTTGTTTGGACTGAAGAAAATAGAAGGAAATGAATGAAATCCCAACAACGGGTCAATTAAGAATCCACAATAATTGATCTGTCACACACCGTTTTAAACCCTCCCTATCAAGCATGAAATGCTTATGCGGTAGTGGCGGGCAATCTAGTTTTACTAATATCGCACTAACAAATATGCTGGCCATTATCAATTAAGATCGATTGAATAGAAAATCAGTCTGCGTTGATTGTCAATAACATA
>NW_018210242.1:0-828 GCF_001263595.1 Phalaenopsis equestris | reverse complement strand
TGTTTGATACAAGAATGATGATTTAAATGTCACAAGTGATATTATGCATAAACTATTACATGAGTGTTTGCAAATACATTATGCATGAATGTGGTATTCGCGACTCCTGATGTTTAGACGGTGATGAAATTTTGGGAACCGTTGTGATTAGACAATGAGAATATAAAAAACATATTATATTAGAGAGCTATTGATAACAGCTAGGTTGAGGGGGAACCTTTGTCAATAGCTAACATGGTCTTTGGAGAAGGAAGGACCCATTATATGACAAGATATGAAAACAGCTCAGGTCTATACATTTATAAGTGATATTGTTATGAACAGGTTTATGATTCTTATGAGCATACTTCTGCTTACACAATTATGACAACACATGAATAAATAAAATATATGTTTAATGCATCAATCATAATTTTCTACACTACATATTTTTCTTTTACATGTACTATACAATTCTAGCATGTTATGAATTGAGTGTGGACATTTACAGTTAAATATGAGCATGCATGTTGTTTATCTTTCGTGTATAAAATCTTATTTCAACATTGATTATTTTGTTGAGTTTGTTGTTCCTCGCTCTGCGTTGTTTACTTATGAGAAAAGGTAAGAAGCACCGAGTTGAGCAGTCATGTGTAACTTGTACAACTTTTGCATTTATAGTTTTAAGAGAATGTACAACCTTTAGTTACATATTTTATCTAAGTTAGATTTAGCAGTTTTGTATAGATACATTTGTTCTGATGATATAGTTTACACACTTTCGAGTACAAGAGATAAAATTATGAAATGAAATGTATGTTTGCAACGATTTAATTAGACTAGTTCATC
>NW_018210241.1:0-828 GCF_001263595.1 Phalaenopsis equestris | reverse complement strand
TTTTTTTTTTTGTATTTTTTGGGGGGAGTTGATTTGCATATATACAATACCATTCTTATGCAATTACATATCTAACACAAAAAATTTGACATTTTGTAGTTATAACACTCGTGTCATAAGCATATGTATAAAAAGATATATTTCACTTTTAAAAGGTAATAATTGTGTTTTATCTATGATGTGATTTTAAATATTTGAGTGTTTTGTAAATATGAAAATTTAGGTGTTAGATACATAAAGATATAAAATTTGTGTAGTATCTATGTCAATCCCCCATTTTATTAAGAGAAATTAAATTTTTTTTTTAAAATAAAATCTTTTAAGATTTAAATGATAAGAATCCCTGTTGGAAGAAATTATGCCAAGGAGTTGTGAATTTGGTCTTGAGATGGATGGTTGGTATCTTAGACGTAGCACTTGAGCTACTAAAACCAAACAACTTAGCAAGGCAAGATGAACCGTAATTGTTAGCAAACAAGTTTTTCTTTAAGAGCTTGAATTGAGGTCGATCTTTACTAAATCGTCCTCGTGTCATAAAATTATATTACTACATGTTCTATTGGGAACTTCTTGATCCTTCTTCTCTACATCCTCTTTTTGTATATTCTAGTTATCCTTTTTTACTCTTAGGAGATGATTCATTCTTATGAATCAAGTTGAAGGTGAGGGAACGAAGATGGTCCTTCGACATTGTATATCATACGCAATTTCTTGTCAATTTATAGAGCACTTCAGTAGCTTGTCATTGTTTTCTAGCAATTGATCCTCATTTAGTTTATCTTCTCACCTTAATAATAATCCATCAAATGTGTGTTGTACTTCACAAAC
>NW_018210240.1:0-828 GCF_001263595.1 Phalaenopsis equestris | reverse complement strand
CAAGACACGGCAATTTTTCTGAAATAAATCTTCACACAAAAAGAGTTAAATTTGTGCCAAAGATGATGACATAAAGATATTAAAGACTATGCCTGAACCTACAATAATGGCCTGAAAAAAAAAATGTGATAGATGATGCTCTCCGTCATAACCCCATAGGTAATGCAAATGCGTTAGTGTTCAAGAATCAAAGCTGATTAAGGAAATGAATGCATTCCAATTAGAGATTAGAAAATTTTATGATATTAGATATTCGTAACAGATGATTGTGAAAACAACATTAATAAAAAGAAAAAGAAAAACTCAAACATTAGCGGTGAATATAAAAAATTAGTTGAGCAAATTCTGTAGGAAGGAAGGAAATGACAACAGTTCATGAAGGCGTCACTAAAAAAGTTACAATTATGGGAGCATTGTGCCAATTTGAGATAGAAAATTTTGCAGTAAATTTATCATTCAAGCTATAGAATTAGTTAACGTACCATCAAAATATAAAAGAATTTGAAACTAATAATTTGTGAAAAAATATGAAAAACGATATTGTTAAGTATATTTCTGAATATCAAGCATGTCGGTGTATAAAAGTTTAAAATTAGAGACCCAATAAATTCAGAGTCCTCACCCATACCAGAATGCAAAAGAAAAAATTGTAAGGAATTTTTTTACGAAATTTCTCAAATCTAAGCAAGGTCAAGATAGCATTTTGGTGACTACTGAAAAATTAATGAAGTCAACTCATTTCATGTCAATCAAGCAGAGATATTTGTCAATCAAGCAAAGATATTCACCTGAAAAATTGGTCAAATTATATGTAAAAAAAATTATCAT
>NW_018210239.1:0-828 GCF_001263595.1 Phalaenopsis equestris | reverse complement strand
TTACTTTTGTATTTATATATGCTTTGTTATATATGCGACATTATAGCACGTTAGTTGTGGTCTATTTCACGTTTATTGTGGAGATCTCTTCAAGTAATGTAATGCATATTATTATGGTATGTTATAGTTATTGATTTACACTTTTTCTTAAGCATTATAGACATTTGTTATGACATATGACTTAACTGTTGTGTTAACTTTGATTGTGATAAATTTTCTCGTTTGACATGCTTGATAAATAGTTTTATCAGCCACTATTAAGCTTAAGGAATGCACTTTGTTGTATCTTTCATAACCAAATCTTATTAGAAGTTTGTTTGAATCCTAGTCAAACAATGTCCAAATTATGCTCGACTTTAGCTTAATTGTGTTTGGACCTTATTTGAATCCTCATCGAACATCACCAAAACTGGTTAAAGTAATGTTTAAAATTTATTTGAATTTTCTTTAACCTCTATTCGATTCATGTTTGAGCAATTCTCAAATGAAATCATTCTAAAACTCTTATCAATCAATATTTTGATCATACTTGAATACTGTTTGACTCATATTTTAATCATGTTCAAATTTTAATAATACTTGGATATCAAAAATAAACTTTCAGACATATTGAAGAAAATAAATAACCATCATATTTCTCCACTTTCTAGTATTATGTTACATGTGAAGTCAAATTTCCCATTAAGAAATTATATTAGTTGTTTAAACTTATGGGATATAAAGTGATCATAAGAAAATTGAGATAGTGCAGTGATGGCGAACTTCTTCCAGTTCTTCGAAAAAATTTATGAAAGGATTTATGTCATTAAAAAGATACTATTACCTTAT
>NW_018210238.1:0-828 GCF_001263595.1 Phalaenopsis equestris | reverse complement strand
TTTTAATTCCTTAAGATTACATGTTTCTCCTCCTACAGTCAGTTACAAAAATTTGTACTTAACAAAGCTACCAATAAAGGATATCAATATTTTAATACAATCAACATCATATCACGAGCTGACTCGTAAGAATCTATAGGATCAAGGGACGAATGAAGATTGCAATTCACTGGCAACTCCTAGAAAAAGCAGGATGGAGAGAAGGTGGAGGAAGAAGAGTATATCAAAAGGATCTCATTTTATTTCTTGATGCCCTAATACTCCAAAATAGGAGTATTACAGAGACTCTTAACTACCTATTAGACACATTAATACCCATTAAGATTTATGAATAAAAAGAATTAATAGAACATATTAACTCAATCTAATGATTCTTTATATTTACTGACCATAAGATTAACAAACCTTTATAATTGGCCTTGCCCTGAAAGTTGAATCACATAAACAAACAGATAAATTCAAGTGAGAAAGCCATGGAGTAACTAAAGTAAGGGAGGTGTGCATCCATCTAGTGCTTAGAGAAATTATTTAAGCATAATTCTCCTATACAATGGACCAAAAATGACATCAAAAGAACCAATGGTGGTTGTTTAGACATACATTCCATCAAACAATGAATCCATCAAGCAAATCAAATTTCAATAAAATGTTCACCACTAAAAGGAATCTCCTTGTGAGATAGTTCTTGAACTTCTCCAAAATAGGGCACAATATCCTCTGTGGTGTCATTATACGCCCATGCCTATAATTCATCTTGAAAGTCAAATTCAAGCATGGGCACCAGAGGAGCTGCATTTGTGAGATCATTTTCTAAGTATGAAACTTCAT
>NW_018210237.1:0-828 GCF_001263595.1 Phalaenopsis equestris | reverse complement strand
AGAGTGATTAATGAAGAAGATAAAATCATATTAGAATTTGCTTCCGATATGTTCCTGCACTGGGCAGAGGATGAAGAGTACGAGGAGTTTGCTGCAGAGGTGAGGCGTTACAGTACAAGCAAGGAATTCGATGGAATGGGTTCTGCCATGAAAAGGCCTCTGCTCGCTTCCTTCTCCCAAAATGAAGCTACGCACAGTGTTGTACCATTACCTTCGCCTCCCTGCGCAGAAGCCAATCATATGATCTTGCCTCTCCCATTTCACACAACCCAGCTCCTCGGAACTGCTTCCCTCACTAAGACCGAAGCCATGGATGTTTGCGCCTTCTCCATTTCACTGTTCCTGTTCGCTAGCTCTCATTCACATTACAGGTCATCCACGCTTCTTTAGTATCTGAGGTCTGTTACCGCCGCACCTTACATTGTACTTTTACTTCGTGTTGAGTTGAAGATCTTCGTCGGCAACACTGAAAGGTATAATTTTGGGGCAGTGCAGGGAAATTTTTTTAAAATATCCATTAGAGTAAGTGTGAGAAGCTGCTCGTGGGGAAATTAAGTACCGTTCGGAGAAAGATACGAACTCAATTGGAATATCTTTTTAACATGGAGATTTAAAACATCTGTTTGTGAGAAAGTGAGCATCAGTCCATGAGAAATTGAGAACCATTCGAGGAAAGTGAAGTACCACTCAGAGAATATTGGCTCGTGAACCCTTTTGTGCAAGCCCGTTGTGTCTTTTAAGATCGTGACTTAAATTTACAATTTTGCTCTCTGACTGCAGTGTCTTTAAAGAAAGCTGGGATGATTAGTATTCTCCCGTGCCCCCAAA
>NW_018210236.1:0-828 GCF_001263595.1 Phalaenopsis equestris | reverse complement strand
TCCATCCCTCCATCTAGCAGCGGCGCCTGCACTTCCAAAACGAGCTCATTGTCCTCGCAATCCTCGCCGGCCTTGATTTCGCCAAAGGCTTGCGCTCCTGTGAAGCCTCCTTATCTCCAACACACTCTCTCGAAGGCGACGATTCTCGCCGTCGCTGCTCTCTGAAGAGCTTCAGGAGCCTCTGCGCTTTCTCCTTTCCCCTTTTCGTCCCATTTGCTGAAACTGATACCAGTGCTGGAATTACCCCTTCGTGCAAAACTGTTTGGCACGACCTCTCATCTCCAGCACAGATAATCAGCAAGCAGGACACGGCCTGCTCCTGCACCGGCGGCCGCCCTATATTCAGCGCCGTTGCTATCGAACTAATCAGCCCTGGTATTGAGACTATGCACTCCATGGCCGACTGCGATGAAGCAATGCTTGAGAGAATGGCGAGAGCTTTCTCGGACCAGGTGCGGCCTGTAGGTGTTTCGGTGTTGGAGATGAGGAAATGGAGAGCGTCGATGATGCCCGCGTTGATGAGATGGTTTACGGTAGGAGCATGGGAGGAGAGGTTGAAGAGACAAAATAGGGCGTCATGCTTGCAGGAGGTGCTGTGGGGGGATTCTGGAGATAGGAGCTGGACGAGAATTGGAACGGCTTGGCTTGAAGAAATAATGGGTTTCGCTCGATCGAGGCAGGAGAGGTTCAAGAATAGTGCGGTGGCTGACTCGCGGGTTGTGTGGTTGGACATCATCTTTTCTAGCATTGGAATCACGCCGGCGGAGAGAATCGTGTCTTTATTCCTGGAAGACGAGCACCCAAAATAAACAGAAAGTGAGGAAAAAA
>NW_018210235.1:0-828 GCF_001263595.1 Phalaenopsis equestris | reverse complement strand
CCCTCCCTAAACAAAACACTCCCCTACATTTCCAGCATAATTTGGCTCATCCCTTCAATTTCTTCTCTAAATCTACATATACAATTTCGGAACTCGCGATGGAATCACGAGATTCAAAATTTTTATACGCAAATTTGGTGCGTGGAAGTCTGAACTTTATGATCCCTAAATTCTTGTACGCATTTTGGTTCAGAACTAGTAAAAACCGCACGAAACTCTGAAAACCACAATCTGAATTCCTATACACAAGTTCGGCGCAAGAAATCTTATTACTAGCATCTCACAATTGGGATTCTAGTAGTTTCGATCAAGAGTGGCGCGGAACTCCTTTACATCGTGAATTTCAGTCAAGATCAGTGTGGAACACCTAGACGTCGCGATCCGTCAACTCTCTACGGTTGTTTCCTGATTGTATTTCATGTTTATATGTGTAATACAAGAAATTTTTTTAACAAGAAAGCGGAACCCCTGTTCATTGAAATCACGTCGTCTTAGCTAGCTCTTTTGGTGACTGTATCATACGAACCCCATCTTTCGCATCCCAACTAGTTCTTTTAGCAATTGTATTACTTCGCAACTGTCACAAAACAGGACTACGTCGTCGACTTTAAGACGCGACGAAGAAGCCCTCTAAGTCGAAATTCCTTGTCTCATGAGTGTTTCACAAAGCTTCATCACGCCTTCCTGTACGCAACGATCACATCGTTGCCTCCCATATAGCTTGATTGTTGTTGTATCGAGCCTATGGATATGTCGCGATCCCAACATTGCTTCCTGCCACGATCTCGTCGTTGCTTCCCATCTAGTTCCCGCGATCCCTTCGTTACT
>NW_018210234.1:0-828 GCF_001263595.1 Phalaenopsis equestris | reverse complement strand
TAAAAACATAAGGACTGTGTGGTATGTATGTAAACATCCCATAATTTTGGAGTCATGGCATGCGAACACAATATTCATGCTCTTTATTTTCTCCATTAAATTAATGCACATAGTCTCAAATAATTTGAGTGTTTGATCCTTAATGGGCAGATGTGATTACATGAGAATACAAGCACATTTTTCAAGTGGAAGATTTCATTATGCATTTGTAAATATTAGAGGTGCTTAAATAATGGGGTGTATCAAATATGTGTGCCGCCTAAATACTCACTTCTTAAAACCCACAACCATAATAATAGGAACCTCGGGGCAAGTTTTCTGGGAAGCAATACGAGGATGCAAACAACAGTGGAGGACCTTCAGGCGGTGATCAAGACAGAACAATGAAGCAAAAGACGAGTCTCAACTGAACTTCTATAGCTTTAAATAACAACAAATTCATAGGACTTCAAGGTGATCCGTCTAGTGCGACATAAATCCTCATCTTACCCTTTAGGTCTCTGCACGATCATGTCGTGTCGCATAAATCCTAACTCCTTTTAGGATTCTGAGGTCGTTCTTTGGTACAGCATAAATCCTCTTATTTTCCTAGGCTATTTGGATGATCGCATATCATGTGAATATAAGTCATAAATTATAAAATAAATTGCATGATTGAACACTAAATAATTTCATTTCAAAGACAAAGCAAAATACTATGATAGTTGGAAAGTCACTGAGGCTTGCCTTGAAATCTGTGACATCCCCAAATTTTTCGCTTCTTCTGACTCCTAAAATAACAATTCCAATTTTGATTCATTCCCTTTTAAATTTCTCATGTCCAACCTT
>NW_018210233.1:0-828 GCF_001263595.1 Phalaenopsis equestris | reverse complement strand
ATCCTTGAGGATTTTTTTGGGAGTTCTTGATAGAGCTTAATGTCGGTAACTGTGAGATTGCGAGGGGTACTAGACCTTTGCTTGGTCATTGGCATGAACATTTATTTATTGTTGGTCGATCACCAGCCTTAGGTTGGCTGGTTGTTGTTCGATTGGAGGTTCTATATCCAGTTGGCTTTATGAGTACTTGTAGTTTTTCATTAGAGGGATGCTCCTCGATTTGCAGTCAAATTGTCTTGAGATTCATGTAGAACATTTTTTGGTGCACATATCAGATTTTCAAGTTTTCATGCTCCTTAAAGCGACAATTGCGATGAGGAAAAAAAATAATACAATAAATATAATCTTAATAGCCAAAATTTATTGTAATTATTAGATTCCCTGGATTTACCCACAAAACTTATATATTGGGCATAGGGGTATTTTCCACATCTCAAGTCCATCCCTCCTTGTGTTTGCTTGGTTTCTACAATTTCCTTATGGAGAAAGGATCTAATTTAGAATTAAAGCCCGTTGACCGGGCTACGATGCTAGCTGCCCTTGGAATTAGACAAGGTCGGCCTGAAGGTGAGCCAAAGAAGAAGAAGTTGGCTAAGAAGCCAAAACCCACAAAGTGAGTAGAGGTAGAGGAGTCGTCTGACTCAATCAGGGAGACTTAGGAGAAGGTTCAACCCAGCACTGAGAAAGAGCTGTGTGGCCGAGCAATCAATCTATCAATAAAGGCATATGTTGAAGTTTGAGTTTAACCGGGGATTGCGAGTGATTCCTTACCTACAGGTGTACCGAGAGTTAGTGAAAGTGATCCTCTAGTCGGTGAGAAGGGATCAA
>NW_018210232.1:0-827 GCF_001263595.1 Phalaenopsis equestris | reverse complement strand
ACACAAATCTTACACATATCAAGTTTAGCGGCAGATTATCTCTACATTAGCACACTAATTTAACTGATTCTTATATATTTTCATATCTAACCCTTAAAGTTTTACATGCCTGTCACTGAAATCTGTAACATGTACATAGAAAAATAATGGCATTATTATAATTTTCTTAAAGTGAAATACACATTTTCACGCATCCATATATAACACCAAAGTGTTATAATTGTAAATATCAAACTCTAACTATTATATATGTAAATACATAAGAATTGTGAAAAATTGAAACCACTATATGACAACAAACTCAAGGTCTGATTAGCGGGATGTGATATTCTACAAAATACGTAAAAATGATTGAAGCAAACTCTCATTAATTATATTAATTAAACTCAACTATAACCATTTTTAAACAATCATGCTGAAAAATTTCACAGCAGCATCAAATCTTGAAATCTTTGTTTTCATAATAAATAATACACTAACCTAATTCAATCTATTAACTATACTATTAACTATACAGTTTCATTCACTTTATGACGTAAATCTGGATTTATTAAATTCAATTACAGGACGAATATGTGGGATTTTCCAGTCGTCGCTTGCGTGGTCAAGTTTAATTTCCATTGCAGAGGGTTTAATAAATATGAAATCAAGTCACAGCTAAACATCACCTAAAAAGCAATGAGAAAACAAGTCATTGATGGTACAAATTAGTCCTTAGAAAGTTAATTTAGCTTTAAACACAAACCCTCCCCTTCAAGCAAATTTCTTAAAAGCATTCCGCCCATGACTTCCAAGTCTTCCAAAGACTTAGAAAAACTTCATTTCTT
>NW_018210231.1:0-827 GCF_001263595.1 Phalaenopsis equestris | reverse complement strand
CAATCAAATGAATATTTTTCTGAACCGAAGAACGTCACGTGCCTAGACTAGCGGCAATTAAACTGATACAGAAGTTTGCACAAGATAAATGGTCACGTAGTAGAACTTCTTCTGACCCTCTATGAAGAATTATTGCTTAAAGAAAGGTTGTCTATTAAATTACGGTGACACTCCATCTGCTTGATAGAATAACCCTTCCTAAAGACAACGGGTTTTCTAATGGGACCCCCTCGAAAAAATCGATCGAGCATCTGTCAGTTGGTTGAATGATTATACCTGACCGAGAGAGAGCTAAACAATCAATCTGAGTAGTTATGAATGTGAAACGACACCATAGACAGATACAGATATGGAATGTCGCCAATGACAGTTACTAGGGTCAAATGATGTCAAGGTCAGTTACAAATATGTAAGGATGTAATTGTTCATAAATGTATTATAACTTTCTCATTAAGTTAGAGACAATCATCTAATTCACTAGTCTATTCCTATGATCTGTAAATAGGATATTCATTTCTACATTAAAGACTACTAGATCTACTCCCAAAGAATTTGTTCTATTTGTGATTTTCTTTGTCTTTTAATCTCTTTTTTTATTCCTCTCATCCGAGCAATGCTCTATTCCTTGAGCATGATCTGAAGGAAATTCTAAAATTCAATATCCTAAAAGGTGCGGTGAACATTGAGTCATGTCTTTAACAGAAAGAGGAACGCATAATGGAGAAGGAACGCACAGAGGAGAAACTTCTAACATGGAGTCCATCAAGGAATTCATGCAACAACGAATTCATGAGCTCCATGATCAGATGGTGGTTCAGATTTTGGAA
>NW_018210230.1:0-827 GCF_001263595.1 Phalaenopsis equestris | reverse complement strand
AATTTTTTTTTTCAAAAAAAATTGATGGACGGTGAAGATCGGACGGCGCATACATTTTTGCATACGCTGACTGTATGGAATAATTTTTCGTCAAATGTAGGAACGAGTTTCGGCATTTAATAAAGTTAGAAGCGATTTTTATAAAAGTTAAAATAAATTAAACATTAATTTTAATATTTTTTAAATAATGTTGATATTTTTTCTTATTTTAAAAAAAACAACCGTTACTAAACTTTATCATGTCATAAAATTTTCGGAATTCAATGTTTTAATTTATAAATAGATTGAATTAAAACGCATATGTAAAAAAAGATTTAAATCGTTAAAATTATTATTTTTAAAATAATTACAAATAAGTTTTAACTTATTAATTTTGCATCCATATCGACCCTAATTAATCGTAATTGAGAATATGAAAATGCGCTCTGGGGTGAACATATGTTATTTCATCACGCAGATAATTATGGGCACATGCTCAGCCTGTTGCTGGAGAAAATATTAGGTCAGGACTCCGGATTAGCCGAAGTCTTATAGGGAAGCGACACGTGTAAAGTAGACCAATCACAGTACATTGTGATGGGTCCACTTTACACGTGACACGTCTTTATTGAACTCCGAATGAACCAAAGTCCTGACATAATATTTTCTCCTGCTGCTGCTGCAACTTTTAATAGGTGCCCCTTGTTTTATTAATGAAAGCTAAATTCAAAGAAATTTCTAGAAGTTGACTTTCCCACGTTTCATAACTTTCAGATTATGGATGATTTTCTTAATGAAAGTAATCTAGATGGAGGCAGGTAATTACAAGTGTTGCATTTAAAAAAAAA
>NW_018210229.1:0-827 GCF_001263595.1 Phalaenopsis equestris | reverse complement strand
TTTTTGTGACTCCACCACCTAGTAGAGAGACCTATCAATGGAGGAGTTCACGACACAGTTTGACCAGTGGTTGATGATGTGTGTGTTGGTCCATCCAAAGAAACATTCCATAGCCCGTTATCTGGGGGTTTGAGGCTCACTACTAGTAATGTTGTGCGGCTGCATCCTTATTGGTCATTGGGAGATGTCCAAACCTTATGATTGAAAGTTGAGAAACTTCATAAACAAAGCATACAACTACCACTGTACAGACGACCACCCGCAGTGGGAGACATTAATAAGAGCATGTTTCAGGGAAATGAGAAGACTTGTTAGGATAAGGATAAAGTTACTCAGAGTGAGAAGAAGCCTTAGAAGAGCAACACACCCATTACAGTCTCAGTCTGAAAGTGCTTCAGATGCCATGGATTTTGGTACATCGCCTCCAGTTGCCCGATGAGCCAAGTTGTCTTTTACCAAATAGGGTGCAATGGAGGAGGTCAACAACAAAAAAGATAGCGGAAGAAATAGGATGAGGTGTACCATCTTCCACTAGATGAGAGCGAGATGCTTTTGGTTCGACGGGTTCTACAGATTAGGGATATGATGAAGTCACAGTGGCTTCGCCATAACATATTCTAGACCCGTTGCAATATGAACAAAATTGTATGGTCATCTTTGATGGAGGGAGCATCAAGAATGTGACGTCTACACAAATGGTGTAGAAATTGAGCCTCATAACTCATAGATATTCCCAACCGTATTCTCTGACGAAGTTGAAGAAGAACAGAGTCAGCATTGACAAGAGGTGTCTAGTGGAGTTTTCAATTGGAAGCCAGGTGCAAGAT
>NW_018210228.1:0-827 GCF_001263595.1 Phalaenopsis equestris | reverse complement strand
AAATGTAAAAAATAAAGTTTAGGTGTTAGATATGCGAAATACGTAAAGTTAGGCGGTATGTATGTAAATGCCCGTGAATCAAACAGTTCCTTAGAATAGAAGTCATTTAGCCGATTCAGGGGTTGAAACGCCAATTCAATCCGGCTTTGGGTGATTCTGTGCGGGAGGGTTTTTAATGCCAGCTGATGTCTGGTTCATGATTTGATCCGTTACAGAAGCAAGTTTTATATGGGAAATAAATTTTAGCAAAAGAGATTAGCTTTGGAAGATTTGATGTTGTAAATGAGAAATCAGCTACAGAGTCAAGTTGTGACCATCGGAAATATTGAAGCACAATTAGAACAACATATCGCAAGGGATGTTACCAAGCAACACTATGTTGAATCCTAAGAATAAAGGAAGGGAGCAATGTAAGAATGTGACACAAAGGCAAGGAGTTAGAAGAATTACCTAAGTTTAGGAATGCCACTTAGGAGAATAGTGCAAACATTAAAATTAGAGGAGCCTAAGTCTAAAAATTTAAAAATCTCTAGCGAATCAGAACGCCCTTTGGATTAGTTTGTTGAATCATGTATTGTTACCAACATTTTCTCAAAGACTTTAGAAACATAATTTGGATAGATAATTTTCTATATTGTGGAGGTGTCATGATTAATATTTTATTTGTAGAATCTCTTGAACAAATGTCTAACTATGTTAAGCTGTGAAAATTTGAAACTATTGCTCTCATAGAGGAATATAATGCCAACATTCAGAGAAAATTATCCTCGAAGCTTAAACACCCTAGTTGTTTTAACATTCCTTAAAACAAAGGGGATGACTTTTTT
>NW_018210227.1:0-827 GCF_001263595.1 Phalaenopsis equestris | reverse complement strand
ACGACCCTGAAAGAAATGAAGAAGGTTGTTGAGTTTCAAGCAAACACATGGTCACCTACCGCAGAATCAATCGACAATATCTAGAGCAAACACGAGCAACAAAAATAAAAAAAATTCACGCAACATCCGGGCAGTGTCACTGCCTTGGGAGAATCTTGGGTGTTAGGATCAAGCGAAGGAATAAGAGTGGACTCAAACATGCAATATTCTTGAGATATAATGTTTTTCCTATTAGTATGCACCCATATCGCTATCCCAAGATACATAAAGAGGTGATCGAGAGATTGATACGAGAGATGATTGAGGTTGGGGTCATGCACCCTACCGCTAGTGTGAGCTCCTTCTCTAGGCAAATCTTGTTAGATAAGAAGAAAATTCAGAGTGGGTATTTCTGTGTGAATTATCGAGCAATGAATAAAGAAACAATAGTTTACAATTTTTTCATCCCGGTGACCAATGAGATATTGTACGAGTTGTGTGGGGCTGCAGTATCCTCCACGATTGACTTAAAGCTAGATACCAACAAATTTGGATGTGACAGAAGAATGGGCACAAGACTGTATTTCGAACTCATGAGAGTCGCTATAAATTTATGATTAAATTGAAAGAATTATAAAATGAAGATGTCACGTGGGAGTCATACGACTTGATCTAACAAGAGTTTTCTCTCACATCATGAGAAAAATGTGTCTTTTTGGGATGAGATGAATGTTAAACTAAAGCTAAACCCGCCAAATAGTTTGAAGACTTCTGTTAGGCATAAAACTAAAATAACAGTTTAGTCATTTTTTAGCTATTATTGTGGGGGTATAAATAGAACTTAATAG
>NW_018210226.1:0-827 GCF_001263595.1 Phalaenopsis equestris | reverse complement strand
AAAATTCAGGTAAGTGAAAATACTGAGGAATTCTATTGCCATAGCACATAATAATCTCAATGAATCAAACAATCAATTGGCTGATCGTTGCGTTGGAGGACCTCCTGACGTGACTCAGGACAAGGAGTTAAGCTTGGTTTGTTCATTTTACCAAGCGGTTACTCTTGTTTATAAAGCTTAAATGCAAATTAATAGACATACCCGAAGTGTTTCTCATGAATAATGTAAGATTTGAACACTCAGAAGCCTGTAACAGAACTGTCAGATTATCAACCTTAGTGTATGCTCTACAGGTTGAACCTAGCAGATGTATCAAGAAAGGCAAACAACAAATAGGACATCCCACAAGTTGAAGCTTGATGATCCCAATCTAAACAGATCACAAAATATTTCCCGTTCAAGAAACAGATCGTGCAATCATGTTCGACACATAGAAAATGCTCGAGGGTCACTCATTGAAGACGACGAATGCAACAACTTGAAACTTGAAGCTAATTCACATCAAACACTATTAAAATGTGTAGATAATGTTATTCAAAAAATGCACTGTCGCTAAATATGGAGGGACTAACTCGGTTTGGGACTGGTTTTACTAGGCTTGACTCGGGTTAGGCTAGGTTGACCTAGGTTGACTTGGGTTAGGTTTGAGCTTACATGGGTTAAGTTGGTTGACCCGGGTTGAGTTGGGTTTTGATTTGGGATGCCTCAGGTAAAGATGGCTTGACCGTGTTGACTTGGGTTAGGTTTGTGTTGATCCTGATGAAGCCGGGTTTGACTCGGTTTGACCCGGGTGAAGCTGAGTTGACCCAGGTTAAGCTGGGTCGACT
>NW_018210225.1:0-827 GCF_001263595.1 Phalaenopsis equestris | reverse complement strand
CATGTCATTATATTTGTATAGAACCACTCGCAAGTTCCCTGTCCTCCAATACTCTGATTGCTTATTACCCACCACAACAAAAATCCTACCATGACTATCTTCCTTCAGCCACATCTGAATCATTCAAGAAGAGCTATAAATGAATCAAATGTTTAACAAGCTACTGATGGCTCAGCTTGATAAGAGCATGTTCATGAATGTTTGATTAGATATTTGAATAAGCTTAACCACTTTTACAAAAAATTTGGTTATTAAATGAATAGGCTTAAATAATTTAATTGTTTGATATTTATGATTAAGAACAACATTATTAAAGGCTTGCAAGTAAACTCATTTAGAAGTTTAATTAAGGCTCAATATAATATCCAATATAAAGTAAAACATAATTAATTTAATAACCGATGTAAATTTATAAATAAATATTTAATTTAATTTAAATAAAATTTTAAATATTATTAACAAAATGCATCTTTGTTTATAACTAAATAAAAAACCAAATTATAAAATAATTTAAATACTAATTATATATATAGAAAAAAGTTTGCTTTATATTTAATCTAAAAAATTCACATTCATTGTTCACAGGGACAAACTTCAATGTTCACTATCATTGTTTCTATTAATTTATAAAATTTCTGAAGCTGCTCCGCGCCTAATCCCACTATGGCTCCTAACAAAATGAGGGAATTGTGTAACATTTTATTCTCCTATTTATAGACAAAGGGGGGGTAATAGGTTAAGTTACATTTATGCTCCTAGTTGAGTAGGGACTGCGCAGATTATTCTAAGTATTTCAGTCTTGTTGGCCCAGGGCCTTACTGCTCTCG
>NW_018210224.1:0-827 GCF_001263595.1 Phalaenopsis equestris | reverse complement strand
TTGCATTTGCATTTGCATGCATGCATGATATTAAGGCTTGATGGTCAAGTGACCACGTGTTGGTTGCAATGTCTTAATAAGTATTGCTTGTCAGGTTAATTCTGGTGAGCAATGCAAGTTAAAACATGGTATTGACACAAGTATGAGGATCTAAGGGATCTAACTTATGTCACCTTGCATGTTACGTTTATACCTTTAATGGATCTTATTTTAAAACTAAAAAAATATATATTTTTTCACTTATTACATTCACCATAATTTTAGATTTATTCATGTAGCAAGCTAGGACATATGTAAGGCCAACTCTATTTAAATTCATCATGGGTGACATTCTCTAGATCCCTTGGATCTTTAGGTCAGGGCTAATGTGGCAATCTCGTCAGTCATACAGACCCAGAGAGTTACCAAGAGCACTTAAATGCTGGTTATGACACTTCTCGTTAGATGATTGATAGGATAGGACTAGGATGCTAGTTAGTATTTTATTCGCTTCTGTAGAATCTGCATAAAAAGTATTAGATAAAAAATTATTTCCTTACTTTGTCAGCAATTCAAATATTTTATCCAATATTCTACAAAAATTGCATACGCACTCCACATAACCAAAAAATCTAAAATTTCAAGTAAAACAAGAGCCCAAGGAATTGCTGAAGATAGTCAGCTGTAGTGTCAAGATCACACAGCTAAGAACAAATTAAAAACCAACAAACTATGGTGTCAAAATCACATGTGCCTACCCAAGGAATTAAGATAGTCAGTCATGGAGCCAAGATTTCTCTATTGAGTGCATATCCAATACCGACATACCGTGGAGCCAAGATCACACA
>NW_018210223.1:0-827 GCF_001263595.1 Phalaenopsis equestris | reverse complement strand
TAAAAGATTAGCAAAACTAGCAACAACTTTCTGGCCTGACTTCAGATACTATTGGTTTACATCAAATGGAGGGCATCTTCATTAAGGGAAAACAATTGAGCATGACTTACTAAGCATTTGAATGTCTTGGGCGGTGAAATAAACCAAATTTATCATGACTGCCTCCTAGAAGCAGCATTCCGTCTCATGAAATGTGAAAAGAGTACAAAAAAGCTATGCTTAAAGTTCCTAGTTTAGAACTATTGAAGGATTCATTATCATTTAATCAAATGAAGGTATGAAAAATACTAATATTTAAAAAGGAAAAAGCAGAAAGCGAGGTGTTTTGCCATTATTAGATGAGTTGTAAGACTCAGCAGATCAAGGCTTAACTCTCAAATAAACGAAAATCACAAACTAATAAAATTAAAAAATAATTCATGAATATGAATATTTCATAAATCATCAACAGATTTACTTTCTTCATTGTCAAAAACCAAAAAATCACATAATAAGGAAAAAAATCTCAATATTAAATATTAATCTGCAATGTAAGTGTGTAACTAGTTGTAATGTGTATTTGAAGCAAAGAACAAAACTTGCTTAAACCATGATCGAACAAGGAACGAACATGATTCAAACATGCTCGAACATAAATTTTAATCTTATTTGAAACATGATTAAATATGACTTATTTGATCGTGGTTTGAACATGGTTCATACAAGCTTCAGGTATGATTCAAATCATATTCAATCATGTTTCATATACATAATATAACAACAATGAAGTATGCTTTAAACACGTGTTCTTAAAAATCGTTCTATAATGCCTCAAATGTCTAAGGTGT
>NW_018210222.1:0-827 GCF_001263595.1 Phalaenopsis equestris | reverse complement strand
CCTAAACATTCATATTTACAAACATACCAGTTAAATCTTTAACATCATGAAAAATATCACCATCACTACATTTTTAAAAATGAAATACCCATTTTCATGCATAGGTTTATGACAGCAAGGTTTTATAAGTGTAATAATCAAATTTTGGGTGTTAAATATGCAAATACTTAAGAAATGTGTGGTATGCATGTAAATTTCCCTATAAAAATGCCAAATTTGTATAGCAATGAAGAATGTACTAATAATACTAGAGTCAATAGAATAAAGGACATATGGACGTTCCTCCACAATAGAGAAAGTTTCACATTCACAACATACATAGGAATTGAGTGGGTATATATGTACATCTTACATTAGAAAAATGGAAAATTGTTCATTCTTTTCATATTTTTCATCACCAACTTGTGAGGCTTGAATGCAGCTTTCATTAGAACTTGTAACTCTTAATTTCCCAACCATATTTTTTATTTCAGCGTTGGAATCAAAATTAAATCATCTGTCCATATTTACCATTACCCCCCCTACCTTCTGACATAATTACACTTGTGTTATCAGAACAAAAGCCATGAAGTCAATGACAGCGGCATCATCGTCAAGTCAGTCAAGTTCATCGAGTGCATTCAAGACGAGAATGAGGCCAGTGGAGATGACAACATCATCGTCAAATCGACCGAGTTCGTCCAGCGGATCCCCGAAGATGGGGATGAAGCTGATGGCGATAACGATGTTTTCATCAAGTCAACCGAGTCTGGCGAGCGGATTGCTGAAGATGGCGACGAAGTTGATGGAGATACAGAAGCCACTCCTTCAGGTTGGAATTCTGGAAG
>NW_018210221.1:0-826 GCF_001263595.1 Phalaenopsis equestris | reverse complement strand
CGGAGGAGGATTATTACAGTTTTTATTTCTATTTATTTTATGAAACGTTTGAATATGTTATTTTTACGTATAAATAGTTTAATTTGTTAGTTCAACGCATTGCATTTATTTCTGTGTTTAATTTGTGCGTTCATTCATGTGATTTTAGTTTAATAAATGCTTAGATTGGCACATCAGAGTGCGCGATATATAATCAGATTTGTTTCCATTTTTATGATCACAGGTGTAAAAATTTTAATGAAAGGAAAAAGACTCTCTGTTTTTTACATGCCACAATTTTTTGATGGCTTTCCTATAGTCAGCTAATGGCATATCATCTCTCTGTTTGTATGAATCGATGGATAATCAAGAGTCACATGACATGTTATTGAATAACTACTGGGAAGCGACGCCAATCACTAAACCAACAAACTCACCCGAGAGAAACCAACAAAATTTTCTTTTGGCATAACTGATGGCTTTTAATCGTAAGTTCGGTTATCTGATGGTTAACTGATAACTAGCCAACACATATATATTTTTAACATGAATAGACGGCTTGTACCTGTCAATTATGTAGCTGATGGTTAACCAACGACTTAACAACAATTATACTTATAAAAAAAACCACAGGTATTACCTGTTGGCATGCCATTGGAAATGATAGCTCTGCTCTCTTGATCATCAGAAAGCCGTCGGGCTTTTATTAGCTGATTGCATTTTAATATTTACCAACAGTTTTTGATTGTCAGAAATAGGATAAATTTCTGTAGTGAATTCATGAAATATTTTTTGGATAAAGTTGATTTAATTTAAATAATTATTCAAATATTCCATTAATTTATAA
>NW_018210220.1:0-826 GCF_001263595.1 Phalaenopsis equestris | reverse complement strand
CAACAACAAGCCTTTATCCCACCAAGTGGGTTCGGTTATTTGAGGTGAATGTCGGTATTTATTTGATTTGTTTAAAGTTTGATTAATTTATAACTATCCTTAATTAATATTTAGGTGCTATAAAGTGTCATTTATGTATATAAATTGCTATTCATTAGTATAGGATAATGTATTTTCTTATTGTCAAGGCCGTTTAATTGTTATGCTGTGAAAATTTTGCATTCATAAAAAAGTAATTCATCTATAGCTGAATAGTTGTGATTCTAACCATTTGCATTCATCCAATAACAAGTATATGCAATTATATAATGAGTTGTATCCACACATGGCTTCTAAGAGCTGCTTCCCGACTTGATCCACAAAATATTCTCCAATTCTAATTACTGCACACATTCATCTATGAAGGCTCTAACCCCCTTAAGAAACATTTTCTTAACCATAGTAAAACAGCTATGAATATGAATCCAATAGAAGTTCTGACCTTCTTATTATATAGCTTTATTACTCATTCCTTCATTTAATTCGCCCAATTTTAACTAAGTTGATGAAGCACAACATGAAGTATTTAAAGCATAGCCATTTAAGTATATTTGATTTCATCACGGGCATGGTATTCAAATTAAGCAACATGATGAAGTACTCAAAGTATATTGTTGCATGCTGGCCATTATGGAACATGTGAAGTAAAATAAGATGCCCAAGTATCTTTTGGCTTTGTTACATATATCAATCACTCAAAAATATAAATCATCACGATTCAATTAGAGGCATTTACAAACACACCACTCAATGCCTATGCATTTACGTATCTAACATGTAAAATTTT
>NW_018210219.1:0-826 GCF_001263595.1 Phalaenopsis equestris | reverse complement strand
TTTTTTCATGAAATTTATGGACAATTCATGTTTATCTGCTTAATGAGAGATGACTTGTGATTTGTTTCTAAATTTCTAGGATAAAAAATTTTTAAACTGGGAGGATTGTAATGTTTGGTTTTAATGCTTGTAATTCCAACATTTTGTAAGTTGAAAAGAAAGTGGAAGAGTTGAGACATGTGAAATAAATGGAGAAGAAAGGAGGAAGAAAGAAGAGAAGTAGAGAAGAGGGTGAGAAAGATAGAGAAGAAAGGAGTCTCGTGTGTAACCCTAGAGGCAAAATCGCGTGTGAAGGAAGCCGAAAGGCAATATTGAGAAGAGAGACACGAATAAATAAGAAAGGGAAGGAAGATGAATACTCACCCTCTTGGGATGAGTCTAAGGTGTGGACGTCAACTAGGGACGACGTCCTTGGTCTTCAACTTGGGACAACGTTCGTGGCCATCATCGAGCAGGTGAGGGAGATGAGGGTGGCGATGTTTGTGATTGAAGCCGAAGGAAGAGGCTTCGTCAAGCAGGCGAGGGCAGCAATGCGGGAAAGTTGAAGTTGAGTGCAACTGTGGTCTCCTGCGCAAGGTCGAAGTAGAGAAGAGTAGGAAGAGGGCATCAATCATGGAAGTGGAAAGATCGAACTGAACGGGCTTGGGTGCAGGATAAGGGCGTTCGAATGAGCTTGGTAAGTTAAGGTTTTATTTAAGTTAATATAACTATTATTCTATTAATAGTTTTGTATATTTTTGGTAATATATGCAAGTTATATATGTTGATTATTCAAGTATTAAATAAAATGAAAATAATTGTTAATAAAATCAAAATAATTAAATCA
>NW_018210218.1:0-826 GCF_001263595.1 Phalaenopsis equestris | reverse complement strand
TTCTTGCTTTTTATTAATGTTATTTTTAATATCCTTAAAATTTAACCATATTTGTAAATGTTTGCTGAAAAAAAGTTAATAGTATTTGAAATGAATTTTAATGTCTTTTTGTTAGGTAAGTTCTGAGCTCATTTTCATTTCTACTTTCATTTTCTTGCTATTATTGTTTCTCCTTTTGTACATCTTATCATTGTCTTGTTCTGGTTTTGCTTTTCTTTTCCACAGCTCTAACTTCTATGAGAGTTGTCAAGTAAGATTTACATGCATCACACTCAATTCTTATGTTGTTGAGCCAAATCAGCCAATTGAGATATGATCAAATAATATTAACAAAATTTTGCATTTCCACGATGAATTTCTATGGTTTTGAGAAAAGCTCAATTGGTTCCATTCATTGTTACCTCTTATGGCAAGTGATATGAATTGGTTTATGTGTTTCCTTGGATATTATTATATGGCGTGTCATCGAATTCAATTGTCATTTGTTGTTGAACTGATTTGGTTAATTATTTTATGTTTAAAGCATTGTTACAGGATATGATTATCCGTAAAATATGATGCATTTAATCCACAGATATTTGTGTGTGTGTGTGTGTGAGAGAGAGAGGATTAGTATAAGTTGTGCCAAATCAATCGTTTCATTTATTTTTGGGAAAACTACATACTCAGCACACAAATCTTATGAATTAACTACACATAGCACTTTGCCTATGGATGAAAAGATGAATGTGACTATTTAAAGTTGATAATGAGTTTTATTTTCCATATGATGCTTGTAAATAAGAAAGTTTTGGTGTGGGGAAGGTAAATTCATAAGAATTGGGTG
>NW_018210217.1:0-826 GCF_001263595.1 Phalaenopsis equestris | reverse complement strand
CAATGCCCTTCGGGCTTGAAAATGTTGGAGCGACTTACCAACGCCTCATGTATGTAGTTTTTGCTAATCGAAAAGTAAAGAATATTGATGTGTATTTTGACGAATTACTGGTTAAGAGTCGGTCAACCTAACAACACATTGTGGATCATAAAGAAACCATTACACTTAAAAAGTTTAACATTAAACTAAACCAACTAAAGTGCACCTTTGGAGCCGCGACAGACAAATTCTTGGGATATTTGCTAACTTCTAAAGGCATAAAGGCTAATTCGGAAAAGATCCATGCACTCCTCGATATGTCCTCCCCTAAAAACACCTAGGACATCCATAAACTAACTGGTCGGATCGTAGCTTTAAGCAGGTTCATCCCCAAGTCAGGTAATAAGTGCACCCCATTCTTCAAAGTACTTAGGAGAGCCAAATGCTTCGAATGGACACCAAAATTCTAGGAGGCATTCAAGAATGTCAAGATGTTCCTCGCCTCTCCCCCCTCGTCTTTAGAGCTCAAAAACAAAGGAAAAACTTTATCTTTACCATGGGGTCGGCCCTGAAACCATCAATTTGGTCTTGGTTAGAGAAGAACTCGGAAAGTAGCACCCAGTCAAACTCTGGTATTCAATAATGATGATTTGACCTTCGCCTTAGTCTGTTCAGCATGGAGACTTCGACCATATTTCCAGCGAGTTTGACATCTCCTATATCCCTCAGATGGCAATAAAGGCACAAGCTATTGCATATTTCCTTACATATTTCTCCGAACCGAGAGGGGTAAACTGAGATTTGGTGATCGACAGATTGACTTGGACCCTATTCATCGATGGGGAAC
>NW_018210216.1:0-826 GCF_001263595.1 Phalaenopsis equestris | reverse complement strand
TTTTGTTGTCTTGTTGATGCTTGTTGTTTTGTTGATGCTTGATCCCTAAGGAGGAGCCTTGGGGGCGTCTATGGGATAATTGTTGATAATGAGGAATTGATTCTTTCCTCGGTTTAGATTTGCTTGTAGATTGCCTATTGCACTGGGTCAACTTTCTTGTAATGGTTGACTCAGAAGCCTATTTGTCTCATTTATGACCGAATGGCTTGGATTCGGTCGTCTTCATGACCTTTTCGATTTCGGTCTTGCTTGCTTTGGCTCAGATGACTCCATCCGATCAGATAAGTAGACTTCCTGGCCTTCTGTCGGTGAGCCCTCATTTTGTCATACTTTATTCTTTCTGAAATATTGGATCTCCTTAAGATCAACGATAACACATTTCGGATGTACAATTTCTAACTCCCAATTATTTTCATACATTTATACAAATCAAATCTTTGACATCATATCACATATATCACTATTTTAACTTTTACATATTATTTACTTGTTATTTAATTAATTTAAGTTAAAATGAGCCAAACATGTTTGAAAAAAGTTTGTTTTTTGTTTGTTTGTTTACAAATATAGCTCAAAAAATTTGTTTGTGCTCTACTGTCTGCTTAACTAAGAAATGAAACACAAGCTATTTAATGAGTCAAACACAAATTATTTGTGAATGACAAACTTCTTTGACAACCCTACTAATAAACACCGCTCATATATCTTCTTTATTTTTGGAGCTCTTTGTATCACTGTGTATCATACCCTTGAGCCTCTTTGTAATACTCATATGCTATGCTTACATGAGAGGATTCATTTTTCTAATGATCGCGCTATTAATTAA
>NW_018210215.1:0-826 GCF_001263595.1 Phalaenopsis equestris | reverse complement strand
TTTATATACATTTTCTTTTAAATTATATTGCATGGTAAATTTATCACAAACTAAAAGTGTTCTGACATATTAGCTATGACATCAGGGGTGTAAACTAGCCGAGCTTGAGTGAGCTCAGAACTTATTCCTGTTTGACTGTTTCAAAAAAATTTTTTGTTCAAAATAAACTTGTGTTCGAAATGACTTGTGCATATGTTTTTCATGTTCGAAAAATAGATTGATTCAAATTAGATTTGTTCAAATAAGCTCATGTTCAACTCGAATTTGAGCCTGATTGAGTGAACTCCACTTGTTTAACTTTTCTATCGAACTGAGCCTTGCCTCAAGCTCGCATTAAATTTTTATATGTGATTATTAAGACGTAATCAAACCTCCAAGCTGTCATAATTTTTTTTATATTTGATTATTAAGATGTAATCAAATTAAAAGAGTTTAATAAATTAAATTATTAATAAACTTAAAAAACTAATTATTTCTTACAACTATATTGATAATATAACATAGTAATATCACCTCCCTTCCAACTCAAAGCTTCCGTAACGTTCAAAGGCATAAGCTTTACTTTTGCTTTTAAATAGCAGGTCTAATATATAAATGACAGATGTTATGGCTTGAACCGTGGAAAGCAAGGCATGGAAGGCAAGGTGTGGAAGTGTTTTTTAGGGACATTTACATACATACCAGCCGATTCTTATGTATTTGCATGCCTAACACCTACATGCTAAATGCACGGGGTGGGGCAGGCAAGGCAGGCGGGTAGGAGCATTTACATATATATAGCTTGGGTCATTTCGAAGAGAAGGAGAAGAAGAAAAATAAGCAATGA
>NW_018210214.1:0-826 GCF_001263595.1 Phalaenopsis equestris | reverse complement strand
ACCACAATTATCAGAAAACAAGCTAGTGTACCGTGCATCATTTTGTAACTTTATCTTCTCGAATTAAAGAAAGAGTATATTTTTTTAATCTCAACCTTTATAATTGATTATTCTTTTCTTGACGAGGCTCTATAATTTTTATTATTTTTGAATTTTTCATGCATAAGCTTTAACGGCTTATATACTCTTTTCCTTTACATAATTGTTGTGTGCGGGATCTTACTGTTAATCTATAACATAAATTTTTTACTCTATCAGTAGTTTAGCATTGTATGTGAGAAATATTTTGAGTATTATACTAGTTTTTATCTAATGGTTGACGGGTGTACAACTTACATTACAATATCTTCTCACTTCGACACTTGCCAATTTGAAAATTACGTTTCAACCATGTAGACCATAACCAAGCAGAAACACGCCATCAATGCTTACCTCTGGTGGATTGCACATTCATAAGAAGGTGAAAAATTAAGCTTGAATCCTTCAACTATTAGAAGTAGCTAGGCAATAGAGAATAACATCACAATATGTTGGCAAATTCAACCAATGTTCCACCAACTTGCAGTTCCTTAATAACGTTGATAGACTTAGCCCAATCACACCATTTAGAAACCTCTCATGATATTATACGAGATGTGTTGTGTTGTGGTGTTCAAAAAGAATTTTTTTAAGGGATAGAAATTGATTTACTTTTTGGCGTAGCTTTTAGGAGTTTTCACCTTAGCTAATCAAAACCTCAAACATTCAATTTAAGTAGGATTCACGTCACTTGTTATAGATCCTTATGATGCGTATATTGATTTCTAAGAGCATATCGGTTAATATA
>NW_018210213.1:0-826 GCF_001263595.1 Phalaenopsis equestris | reverse complement strand
AAACCCAAGACGCCGCTAGGAACAAAAGACAAAAGGAACTGCAAAAATAAAAACATAACCTAAATTCTAGGCGACTAGACCAAATAAAATGCCACCAAAACACATTCAAAACTTTCCCCCAAAACACAATTCAAATTTTACCCACGAATCTCCTTCCTCGAGTATGTGATTATTAGCTTGATGGGCCCCACCTGGGGGTTGGACACTTCTCATGCAGTCAGTCGGCTTGGTTGGGTCGATTGAGTCTCGGCCAATCCCACTTGGACCAATGTAACAGGTATCTCGTAAATTGGAAAGATAACCCACACGATACTAGAGTAAACCCTAATCACAATTGAAATGAAAATATTATTGTTGAAATTCAAAGTGGTTACAAACAAGACCTAAAACAAGAAAGGAAATAAAACACGACTCGACTCTCCGGCTAGGGCGAGGTGAGATGGTCGGTTGTCAACTATGAGAGGGATGGGATGGTCAGCGGTCAGATGGAGGGGTGTAGGTGGGGTTGTGGTTAGGACAACAAGCGGGGGAGTAGTTTGCAGTCATGGTTGTAACAAGGGAGGAGGGTTGTGGCTTTTGTACGAGTCACGACTGAGAAGGGAGAGCGTCAGCAAGAAGGGCAAGAAGGTGCAGATCTGCGTTTGTGAGGGTGGTTGTAGGCAGGTTTGTGAGTGGTGCAGTTAGAAAAGTGCGGGTTTGTGTTAGTGAGGGTGGCTATAGAAATGGTTGCGGGTGGCGCACTTAGAGGGGAAGGGGATTAGCGGCTGTGAAGAAGCATGTAAGGTGCAGGGAAAATTGTGGATGGGATTGGGAAGGATAAGTATCC
>NW_018210212.1:0-826 GCF_001263595.1 Phalaenopsis equestris | reverse complement strand
TTATAATGGGTCATAAAGTGATGGCTAACAAGAAACCCATCCTTAAATTTAATTTTAGATAAGCATCTGCATGGGCTTAGCCAAGTTCCCATAATAAAGAAGGGAGGTCAAGGATGTTCCAGCCAGTATATGTGGTCTCTAGATCATTAATATACTTTAGAGCGGTCCAGTCTAAGGAAAGGAAGCTGAAGAATATGATAACCATCAAAAGTGAATTAAAATAACTAGTACTTTCTATTATTTTTTATGCGAGATCAACTTCTAAAAGTACAATATCAACAAAGATACAATGGAGAAACAAACAAAAGAGATTAAAAAGTTCCATACTAGATTGGTGAAAGTCAAAACAAAACAAAAGAAATTGAAGCCACTAAGGTCAATGACAGCTAGATCCTTTTTGAGGCCTCAACACTACTAATTGATGGTATGTTTCATTCACTTTGTTACTCAAGGGGAGAAGAGCCATAAAAGGATTGCTTTAACATTATCATGTGCTTTTATAAGATAAGTACTAATGTAATAAAAATGAAAAAAAGTTATCTTTCATAGTTCTGAGAAATGTATTCTAGATGTGGTTGATGAATAGGGTGTCATTAAGTCGTTGATATTGTACTGGAGCCCGATCCCGAACCCCCTCCAACTCTCGCTCTCCCGATCACAAGAAATCACGATCCCTCTCTTGTCACGACCCCAACCTGCTCCAGCCTTCAGTTCACGAAATGCCGCATCGCCTGTTCCTATTTTACAAAGTGAAGTTTCGGTTCGCCTCTTCAGTCGTGAACCGTAGGCGTCAACCGCTCCCGCCTTCCTTTGTTGTGAAGCGAAG
>NW_018210211.1:0-826 GCF_001263595.1 Phalaenopsis equestris | reverse complement strand
TTTTTCGTTCTTGAGTTTTTTCACATTAAATCTTAGTGTTCATTGTGTTTTGTATGTTTCTTTATTTGTGCTTCTCTGCTCGTAATTTTGCTTCAGATATCTAGAAAAGGTGTTTCTGTGGTTTTCAATTTGTAACACTACATTACACCCATTATAATAAAACTATGGTTATTGTTTCTAACACTTTTATTTTTTAAAGCTATATAAATTGAGTGTAGTTTTTATTGTAAAGTTGTAACCCCATTTTCTCTTTCGTGAGAGAAGGGGGTACATTTGTACTTACACACATATAATAGATTACGTTGACTGAGCTAGCATCTGTGATTTTTCCCTTTCCCAGTTTTTGCACACAAAAAATGTGCCTCATCTTTTTTTTTTTTTATTTGCATGTGTATTGGATCTTCATGCAATGTTGTCATTAAAATATCATTTTATCACCAAAAATATTTCAGTGTGCAATAAAAGTAATATATTCTAACATCTTCATCCTCCACCAAACTAAATAACAAGATTCTTCTTCCTCTTATGGTTGACTCTGTTCTTCTAAGCACCACTAATTCGAGAGAGTTGCATGGCTACCATGCATTTGATGTCCCTCTTTAGGCATGCTTCAAAGCCTTTTTTATCGTTAAAGCCATCCGCTCCTTCAACTCATTCATTTGCTACTTATGAACTACTTCGTGCAATCCATGTTAATGGAGTGTACTCTATGATTCGATTATGCTCGGAGCATGACCTCACATATAGTCTATGGCATTTTGATCGGATGTTTGATTCTAATTTGTTCATAGATACACACCACCCAAAAAAAGGGTTGTGTTAGGGG
>NW_018210210.1:0-826 GCF_001263595.1 Phalaenopsis equestris | reverse complement strand
TCAAATATTTCGGCGAGTAATGATCTTGATTGCAACATTGTTGTTTTACGTTCTCATACTTTCAATGAAGTTAATTCAAATGATAATGATATTATTGCTCATGAGATTATTAATTCGGTGAACAATGAATTGGAGAATACCTCAAATCCTATTATTTCTACTCTTTTTAATAAAGATATAATTAATGAAATTATTTCTTCTACTGATATTCATGTGGTTGGCGTTGCAGTCAACAAAGTTGATGAAAATGACATTTTTATAGTTGTTAATGAAAATACTATTAGTTCTAATGGTAATGCTAATGTTTCAAATTGTGATCCTAATTGTAATGAAATTACACTTACAAATAACTTTTCTTCTTTTAACGTTAATTTGGGCAACGTTAATACCTCAACACCTATTTCAAATCTTAATGTTAATAATTCTAGAGGTATTCCATCATCTTCTACTCTTGTTTCCTCAAGAACTGGAATGAGAAGAAATAAATATTTCTCTTTTATTTTTTTTATCTTCTTTCATTGATTTTTATGTTTTATCCTAAATTAACTTCCTGGAATGTGCATGGGCTTAATAGTGAGACTCATATTGTGGATTGTAAAAATTTGTTAAATTATTTCAAGAATGATTTTATTTGTCTCTTGAAGACTAAAGTATCTTTTTTCACTATCTCATATTTAGTACTTTAAATCAATTTCTTTTTTTTCTCTAGTGAGGGTTGTGTTGATAATTTCAATACGTCTGAGAATGATAGAATTTAGATAAAGTGGAATAGAGATATTTTGAATTTTATTACTTTTAAATTGAATCCTTAGTTTATGCATGGTTT
>NW_018210209.1:0-826 GCF_001263595.1 Phalaenopsis equestris | reverse complement strand
GAAACCTTAAATTTGAGATTTTGTTATATACATAGTAAATTTTAATATTTTTTTAATGTAGTTCAGGCAATTTAGTATTTTTGCTCCCTCACAATATATTTTTCCCTTAACACTAAAAAAGAATTTGACATTTCGTGATTTTGCCCCATCTAAAGAATAATGGGGGCGGAACCAACATATTTTTTTAGAGGGGCAAATTTATTATATTAAGAAAATAGAAACAATTAAAATTACTAGCACAATTCAACAAAAAAAGATCTTGTATTCTAATATCATTGATAAATTGAAACATATTACAAGCTTTTCAATTTAGTTTGCTTGTTTTGATAATATTACATAACAACTTCATTCAGAACCAAATCAATCACTTCTTTTTCAATGTAGGGTACTAGACAGTCATTAAGTTGGTCATCACTCATTGGACTACACAATCAATTTTTTATATTCTTTATTGTAGAGATTGTTCTTTCAATTGTAGCAGTATCAACTGAGAAAGTTAAGTTCAACATAATAAGTTTATAAGCTAAAAGATACACGACATTCTTCTTTTTATAAACTAGCTATTTTGCAAGATCAAAAATATTATTTTCAGATGAGAAATCATCGCTAATGTATATATCAATAATATAAGTGCATAGTTGATGTTTAAATGCCATAAACTAAACAATAAAAAAAATCATACGATAAAAGTTTGCAAGACGAATCAATTATCTCTTATCAAAAGTGAAGAATGTTTCACTTGGGTTTAAACATGTCACACAAAGAAGTAGCATAGTATATGTTTCAGAGAAACGATTGTTCAACTCTTAAAGTTACATGTTGATCA
>NW_018210208.1:0-826 GCF_001263595.1 Phalaenopsis equestris | reverse complement strand
TTCAGTGAGTAATGGTCATAATTGCAACAATGTTGTTTTACCTTTTCATATTGTTAATGAAGTTAATTCGAATGATAATGATATTATTACTCATGAGGGGGTTAATTCGATGAACAATGATGTGTAGAATACCTCAAATCTTGTTATTTCTACTGATGTTAATGAAGATAAAATTAATGAAATTATTTCTTCTACTTATATTCATGTGGTTGACGTTGCTATCAATGAAGTTGATGGAAATGATATTTCTATAGCTCTTAATGAAAATACTATTGGTTCTAATGATAATGCAAGTGTTTCAAATTGTGATCCTAATTACAAAGAATTTACAGTTACAAATGGCTTTTCTTCTCTTAATGTTAATTTGGTAAATGTTTCCTTTACACCTATTTTTAATCTTAATGTTAATCATTCTAGAGGTATTCCATCTTTTTCTATTCTTGTTTCCTCAAGAACTAGAAAATGTAGGAATAAATAATTTTTTTTCTATTTTTTGTCTTGTTTCATTATTTTTTATGTTCTATCCTGATATAGCTTATTGGAATGTGTATGGGTTTAATAGTGAGGCCCGTATTGTGGATTGTAAAAATTTGTTAAATGGTTTCAAGATTGATCTTATTTGTCTACTGGAGACTAAATTATCCTTTTTCCGCTATCTTAGATTTTAGTAGTTTAAATCAGATTACTCTTATTTTTTAATGAGGGTTCTGTTGATAAGAATTTGGATAAAGTGGAATGAAGAGATTTTGAATATTACTATTTTTAAGTTGCATCCTCAGTTATTCATGGTTTCAATACTTTTTCTTCTAATATTAACTTTTTTTTT
>NW_018210207.1:0-826 GCF_001263595.1 Phalaenopsis equestris | reverse complement strand
ATAAATAAGACTTGGTGGATCAGCTGCCACAGATATCATCTGCAATCCATCATAAAGGAAAAAGATGTAGGTGTTAAAGAAATTGTTAAGACATAATATTAACAAAAATAAGTAATGAAAACATCAAAGATTACAAAGTACACATCAAATTTAAAACATATATTCTAGAAAATAAATAAAAATTGTTAAAAGTGCATAAAAAAATGATTACAAAAATCAACATATTAAAACGACTCATTTAAAAGCATATAACAAATATCTACATATAAAAAATTTATTCATCCACCAAAACACGCAAATATTCGACGGACAATTCGGTCTGCAGCGTCATGAATATTTGTCTACGGGTATGATGCTCTAGTTTTTTTTACATACTTTGCATGAAAACGTATATTCGCAACTGCTTCAGGAAGAGCATCCAAAGCTCTAACACATTCTAAGATGATGTTGTCAGGGAGTGAAGCATATGGTGGAACTGCAAAAACATCAACAAGTTGATCGAATTAGGTTGTCATAAAATTGTATTTTTCTTTTTTCCTCCTAACATGCCAGGACCTTTTTGACAGTGAACTGAACTCCCTTATCTCTTTTGGTTAATACTTACATACTCAAGTGAGAAGTCATCTTGTATGCCTGCAAACCCCATCTCACTATAATTAAACGCATGTTTTCTTGTTGCAACAACCTCTTAAACATTATGTTATCTTTATCTTCAAAGTCCAGCTCAATTCCGCACTGCTTATATTTTCTCGCTACCGGCATTGCCTATAATATTGTATTAAATGGAGGATTTAGAGAGATTATTTGTTAAACCAAAATATTATGA
>NW_018210206.1:0-826 GCF_001263595.1 Phalaenopsis equestris | reverse complement strand
CTTAGATTTATTATTCTCTCAACTGATTATCATTATTGTTCGTGTGCAAATTTTTTCATGTAATTATTATGCTATTTTTGCATTGCATGAAAGCATAAAAAATTAAACATTATTGACTTAAAATCATAATCTAATTCCTTCTCACTCTTATCTAGTACCATCCCTCTCCCAACCTCTTTTTATATCAAGATACTTCTATCTCTCTACTTGTCCTTGCTCTCAATAAATTCAGCTAAAGTTCCAACCTTGAGAAAACTAAAGAGATCAATCATTCTCATACTAATCACGCAATCTTTCTCTAATCTACGATCTATAAGTAATTAGGTTGCCCCGCTCTCTAACCACATGCTCTCGTACCATGAGAGTGCAAAATTTAAGGAAAAAGTCAAAGGTCTATCTTAAGGGAGAATAAAGAGAAAAAAATCAAGAAGAGAAGAAAGAAATCAAAATAAGAAAAATAAAAAGATCAATACATTGCAAAGAAAGATCTCAACATCCACATGACAAAAGTAAAGCTGGATCATCTTAAAAGAAAGATCATTCTAGTTTTATATTCAATTATAGCCTTAATATCCTCTTGCATTACTATCACATAATGGGTATTGTTTGATAAAAAACTACAAATTAAAACATTTTAAAAACATCCTAAGACTTCATTAAACTTTAAATCATGGATACAACAATTAAAGCTACCTCAAAAATACAAGCCTTCACAGTTAATCTATCGATATTGATTCTAATTCGAAATTTGTGGATCATTTACTTACCAAAGGATTGATGATAATCACATTCCCAAAATAAATTATGGTGTACTCAATATTAGTTT
>NW_018210205.1:0-826 GCF_001263595.1 Phalaenopsis equestris | reverse complement strand
AAAGAGCACAAAACATGATAAACTTTATTTATTTTAATCTTATTATCATAATTCATCAATCATAAAACTACCAAACCTCTTTGCATTAATAAATCTTTAATATTTGAATATCCCATTATTAAATATTTTATAGTATAGTTAATACCTTAAAACCTAAGCTAGCTCCCATTATATTAATTAAGGTCAAGTATAATAAGCAATGTGATGAATTATCTCAAAGGGAAAAATGTCTCTTGATATTTTGAATATTTTATTATGAGTTTTGATATAAATATTTTAATAATTTTATTCATCTAAAAAAATAATTGTATTTATTGGGGAATTTATAACCATCCTCCTAACCACATATGCATGATTTAGTATTTGATATGTTGTCATGAAACTTATAGCATATTATTTATTTCAATATATTTGCTATGTCAATACAAATAAAATTTATATAAATTAAAATCATTAATTAATAATAGCAATAAAAATTATATCTAAGAAGATCAAATTTTTTTAATTATATTTGCAATATCTACCATATATTTTTTCATAATACCACAAAAATATCATTATTACTAATTTATTAAAAATAAAATATACATTTTCATGCAGTAATGGTGCATGTTTAATATGTAAATGAATAAGAATTGTGTGGTATGTACGTAATTTTTCCAAAAATTATTTATCCATAATTTATTTAAAATTAAATTAATTATTTATATAATATCAAGGATATCAAGAATCACGTGAATCCCAACTCTTTCCGCATTAATTAATTAGGGACATATTAATAAATATATTTTAAAAAAATCAATAAGTATTTGTGAATAAAATCATA
>NW_018210204.1:0-826 GCF_001263595.1 Phalaenopsis equestris | reverse complement strand
TAGTATTTCGAGTCAAAATGAGCCGAACACAAACGTGTTGTTAGTGTTCGTCGTGTTCAACTGGTTAACTTAAGGAACGAGCAGCCATTTTGACAGCCCAATGACAACATGCAAAGGCTCTATTACGTACAGCAGCTTCTGAAATCCATGCATTTTATTTACACAAAAGTCCTTATTTTTTTAATTATTTACAGGGACCTGAGATCCGCACCGGCTTCCTGAAAGACGGAAAGCCCGTCCAATTGAAGAAAGGTCGAGAAATCACCGTAACCACCGATTACAGCATTAAAGGAGACGAAAGCATTATTTCGATGAGTTATAAAAAGCTTCCTGAAGATCTAAAGCCGGGAAACACCGTCTTGTGCTCGGACGGGACGATATCTCTGACGGTCTTATCTTGTGATACCCGGGCCGGAACCGTGCAATGTCGCTGCGAGAACAGCGCAATGCTCGGCGAGAGGAAGAACGTTAATCTGCCGGGAGTCGTCGTCGATCTTCCCACCCTGACGGACAAAGACAAGGAAGACATTATGGGGTGGGGAGTCCCCAATAATATCGACGTAATCGCTCTCTCGTTTGTTCGCAAGGCCTCTGATCTTGTTGCCGTGCGCGAGCTTCTCGGACCCTATGCCGATCGCATAAAATTGATGTCTAAGGTATGGAAAAACATGTAAGTAATAAGGGTTGGGGTTGTTCGGGAGGTATTGAAGGGTTATATCGTTATTATTGAGGTTAATACTCCTAATAATTTCACAAAACTTCTGAATAACAATAAAAAATATATGTTATTGGAGGGTTATTGAAAGGTAATATTTCAATAAATTCT
>NW_018210203.1:0-826 GCF_001263595.1 Phalaenopsis equestris | reverse complement strand
AATAATAATAATAATAATAATAATAATAAGACAGCCTTAGCATCTTATCCTGATATGAAGGGGTGCGATTTGAAATAGTCATGCAATAATGTCTTTTTTTTAATTTTGAATTGATGGTCAAGGGTTTGCTTAATTAAAATAAATTTTTTTATAATATATAGATTAGATTGTAAAATATTGGATAGGTATTCTTCAATAAGTTGAAATAAGACCAAAAAACAGGAATTCACATACATACCGCCAAATTCATATGTATTTACGTATTAAACTTTGTATACTTTGCACTTTTTTCATGCATAGGTAAGGTTGCAATCTTTTAGGGTAGATATGTAAATGCATAGGAATTAAGTGGTGTGTATGTAAATCTTCCCAAAAAGGGGTGTCTAAGGCCACTTTGGGATGGGGAGATTGTTAGTCCAACTCTTACGCATCTCTAATTGTAGAATTGTATGCATTATCTCTCACTGAATTCACATTAAATAACTTAGCACATGATCGTAAGGCTCGTTCTTGATTCTCAATTAGCATTCACGAAATAATTGATTTCTACGTATCATAAGCCCCTTGTTATTTTCTTAATCAAGTCATAATCTTTGAAGTCATATAGACTAGATTCTGAGAGTCGTATCGGACATTGAACAGGTAACAAGAGATGTTCAAGATTCAAATGTTAAATCAGGGTTGAACCGAGAGTTCAACCGGATGACGTAATAAATTACAAATTTATTTAAATATCACATAAATGATGTTGTTTAAGAAAATTGATTATGAAATATTAAATAAATATCTCAATATTTAAATAACTAACACCAAAATAATTTTGGCA
>NW_018210202.1:0-826 GCF_001263595.1 Phalaenopsis equestris | reverse complement strand
AAAAAATAAAAAATATGATACCAATCCTAACTAAAATGACTTCATTTATGTGTCATATGCTACAAATGATTTCTTTTCTATAGTAAGAGAAATAATGTAAACAATATAATTAGAGTGTAAAAAAGACAAACTTGAGTGAGATTATTACCTTTACATTTTTAGTATGTTAAAAATCTATTTGCTCAAAGTTTGCTAATGTTTGAAATTAGAGATAATTATGTGAAGATTCACATACATACCACTCAATTACTATATATTTACATATATAAAACCTGAATTTTTTTTACATATTGTATTTTGCATTTTTCATTTTTTTTGGAAACTAAAAGTGGTATTTTTGATGTGATGTGACAGATTTGGGTGGTAAAAATGTAAAAAGTAAATTTAATTTAAAAGATTTATATATAGTATTTAATTTGCTAAAATAATTTTAAAATGCTTAATCATGCTAACTATAAGTTTATATTTTTGTAACATATATTATGTTCAACCTTCACTTAATTTTCATTCATTAGATACTTTAAATTTGACTTGATATGTTATGTGATGTATTTTCATCAAAATTAAATTTATTGTAATTTTCTTAATTACTATTTTTATTAAAGCTCACCAATTGTTGAACATTATTTCTAGACATGTTAAAGCCATGTGAATACATTTTAGAAGCTATTGGAGTATTTATCAAGTTTATAAGATTGTTTCTATGTTTTTATTTTCTTTGTTAAGATCAATTGGTTAGATATAAATCTTTGTCTTAATTTCACATGGAGTTTTAGAAAGCTTTGAGAAGCCACTTTCTATTGTTCATCTTTATTATATTATGTCA
>NW_018210201.1:0-826 GCF_001263595.1 Phalaenopsis equestris | reverse complement strand
TTTTTTGTATGTAGTTGTTTCACTTTGTGCAATCATGCCAAGCTTGCAAATCATATATCATGATATAAGGACTTGGTAAAATTTTGGTTGTCACAAATGTTCTCTCACACTTAGCTTGAGCGACTATGATAAGTTAAACCGTCTTTGGCATTTAATATGAATGTTCGTACCTTGTTGAGACATTCATGTTATGTCAATTTGTTTAATGTGTTACACATGTTTGCTCGCATTTAGTACGAGCGACTGAGTTATATGTGGATGTTCAAACCTTGTTAGAACATTCATATTGCACTCAATCACTTACTGTGTCACAAATGTTCGCTCGCACTTGCCTCGAACGACTGTAGTACACTAAATTCACTTTGTATTTTTTTCATGTGCATTTTCTAACTTGTCTTGATGGCAAGTCTACCCTTATAGATGGGTGACCCGTTGTTGGTCGCATTGATTTAACGAGCATTGCTCGCGGACATATCTCAGCAAGCAATGTGATTTTATTGCATTGTGACTAGCATGTGTATGATAGTGCCAAGGAACCAAAAGTTCTAAGGTGTGTCATTTTGCAGCATGTTATGAACCTGCATATTTTAAATATAAAAAAATAGATTTTTTCTGTTATGTATCATACTTCTTACTTTAAAATTATATGAGTTGAACCATATCTGAGGTAATCTCTTAAAATATCATCCTCAAGTGACGCTCATTAGATCTCTTAGATCTTTAGGATGGAGTCAGTATCGGTGATCCCGTCAAAGTCATACACCAGCCTTAGCCACACACTTTTTACATACACAGATGTTGTGTTAGGACACCTTGCTGTAGATGT
>NW_018210200.1:0-826 GCF_001263595.1 Phalaenopsis equestris | reverse complement strand
ACGCTTCAGTTATATATATATATATATATATATATGAATAGAGGAGAGAGGGAGAGGGAGAGATGAGAGAGAGAGAGAGAGAGAGAGAGAGCTAAGTTTAGAATTGAATAGGCAATGATTGGGGTGTATGTAAATATGTAATAGCCTAATGTTGAATCTCAATATGCTTTTAGTTCGATATTAGTAATTTGACCCAAATCTAAATTTTCATGGGTCAAGATTGTCCAAAGTCATGGGACCGAAAGGACAACATGGTCCAGAGCATTAACGTGTTTGAGCAATGGACCATCGACTTATAGATGGATGATATCATTTAATTTAACTGTATAATAGGCCAATAAGTAGGCCCATTTCAGACTTACCCATATGGCGAGGGGTAAAAAACTTGAGGAGCTGGAGGCACTTGAGTTGGCATTCTAGTGTATGGTGGGCCCATTGACTGAGGTGGGCCCTGATACATGCTCCCGCTTGCTTGGGCCCGTCCTGTTCAACAATATCAAACTGATTAATGAACAACCATCGATTTTTGTTACAAGTGGACACAAATAAGTAGTGCGTGCTATACATAAAGTATTAGGGCAATCGGTAAAAAATTCTAATATTTTTGATATAGAAAAGAAATATGCTATAGTATTGTGATTATTATTCAAGGATTGTAAAGTATATCATCATTAAATTTTTTAAAGTCAAATTATTAAATTTACGAGGGATTTGTATGCATGCCACCCAATTCTTATTATATTCCAAATTTAAAATCCTAAACTTTAACATCACATACATACAACCAGCATACACATGACTGCAACATAAAATAAAATAAAAAAAA
>NW_018210199.1:0-826 GCF_001263595.1 Phalaenopsis equestris | reverse complement strand
TTTTTTTTTTTGGTAAATTAATAGCCCTTGCGGTAAAGCAATTGCAATATGGCAACTATGGATTACTGTAATTATAAAATAACCACTGAAATCTGAATTTAACGAGAAATATTTGTGAATGTAAGACGTACGCAGCTTTATGTACATCAGATAGGTTATATGGAAGGTATTAAGGGTTATATCTGCGTTTTACCCCCTGTAACTTAAAAATATATGAAAACGGAAGCGCGAAACTTACTAATTACTGATAGGATACATGGAGGTTACATGGGGTAATGTGGATATAACCCTCAATACCTTCATTGTAACCTACTAGACGTACGCAGACGTACGCAAATATTTCTCTACATTTATTTTGTGAATTAAAGTTGGAACCCACATAAATTTTTTTTTCTCTTTCAGAATTGTCATGATAATTAAATGTCAAAATATTATGGTTGATTGCTATTAAATATGGCCGAGTAAAGCTGTTACCAAATTGGAGCCTGAATTAAACATGAAAAATTACATAAATATCATAAAATTTTATATATTTATACTTGTAATAATTTGGTGTTAATTTATGCATGAACTAACCTGAAGAATCTGGTAAAGTTTCTTCTTTTTCAGTAACCTCTCTCATATAATTATTATGTTACTTCTGTTTAACCTACAACTAGCAATTTGTGGTTGCTTATATTATCTTCCATCCTTCTTCTATGTCTTCTACTCCCCAAAAAATATTAAAAATAAGTAAATAAATAAAGTCTTCTAACCCACTCTTTGTATCTGATCTGATTTACTGTTGTAAATTCATTATGTTATCATTGTTAAGATTTTGGGGATG
>NW_018210198.1:0-825 GCF_001263595.1 Phalaenopsis equestris | reverse complement strand
TGAGATACATGTCATCCTGAGATTTGTGCCGGATAATGAAATTTGTTGATAGAGTATCAAATATATATATAATAATATTAATTATATTTTAATATAAATTATATTCAAATTGATGTCATCATAAAATCATTCCAAAAAAGTACAAATTCTGACGAAAATTGTTAATTGACAACTTTTACAATCAATTTTGAGGACCGTCCCACCTCGGATTTCAGATAAAATTGTATGCAAACTAAATTGTATAATAAATCGAACTCAACAACATAAAATGTGGTCTAATTTAAGTCCAAGAGGCTGAAGTCAAACATATATATAGTGTGACTGAAAAATATAAAATATTAATTATATTATCAAATAATATTAGAATCTAATGTGTTTACCGTCAAATCGGGCCTCTCAAAAGAAGGAATAAAATAACGAGCAATTAATTCTAATTTTAAGAAAGAACTTCAATGTTGAAAGTTTGGTTGATGATCAAATGAATTAATATGAGCCGTTCGATGTTGTGTTTTAAATGTTTGGTAGATTTACCAAAGTATCACCCATTAAAAACCATAAATAGAGCTTTATTTCATACATGATATGGGACATTACTAAGAATTAAGGAAATGATAACTATTTAAGGAACTCTAGATCTCTGCCTCACAGCTAAATTAATAACCTTCACTAACTATACGTCACTCCTTATTCATGACATCCATTATAGTCACCTATTTTTTATTATACGAACAGAATCACTTGGTGGACAGTAACCATTGCATGTCATTTGATAATCTTTGCTCAATCTCAATCATATGATCATCGCTCGATTATTATTTGATTGTT
>NW_018210197.1:0-825 GCF_001263595.1 Phalaenopsis equestris | reverse complement strand
ACACTGTTCAATTTAGATGCTTGCATCTTCTTCATCATCAAGATTAGCTACTTCTGTAAAATTAATGCAAGAATTATGATTTGTTATTTATTAAAAATAATTATATTTTAGCCTTTATATCAAAAGACTGCTATTTTATTATAAAGAAATATGAATTCAAGAAATATAGAGGTTTTGAATCAAAAGACTGCTATTTTAACTTATATAAAAAAATGAAGTATATTTGTTCTTTCTTATGCCTTATTATTTTTAAGGCATTAGAATGTTATACAAATAAATGCATAATTAAAGAGGTTTTAATATAAAGAAATATGAATTCAATAGCATTAGTGCAAAATTTCACTTTAAAGTTATTATTTTGAATCAAGGGAGGGTCAAACTTTCTCCAAAATAAATGCCTTCGTGCCAGGAGAAGCTGTTAGAGCTAGGTGTGCTAGAGGAGAAAATATTGGGTTCGGATATCGCACCTACAGACAATTGTTGCAATCCATTGGGGGTTTCATTTTGTTTCTGTGCTCCAGCATCTGTCCCTTATCATATATATGAGCCATTCCTAACATTACTTTTTTATTTAAAACAAGTCTTTTGATGATTCCATGAGTCAAGCGGAGATCGAATGAATCAAACAAATTAATAAATTTCTAAACATACAATATCTTTATTGTAGACCCCATTATAAAGAAAAGAAAAAAGCCAAATTTTACAACTGGTACATTCAAATGATACATAACCAAATCAATCACACCAAATTATTAACAAACAAATGAACTCAAATACAAACAAGTAATACACTAAAAACCCAATCACTCAATTCCAAAACACCAA
>NW_018210196.1:0-825 GCF_001263595.1 Phalaenopsis equestris | reverse complement strand
ATTAAATTTATAAATTTTAGCAATTGTCATTGAAAATTACAAAAAAAAATCCCAAAGTTAAAGAAAAAATAAAGTTCATTGGATTTCGTAACAGTTTCAAGATATAAATTCCTAAATTTCCCTCATTTCAACACCATTCATTAGCTTTTAAGTTCAATTTTCATTTATTTTAACGACGGGGAAATTTTGTATCCTAATTTAAGTGCTCAATGACTAGATAATCTTTATATAGTATAAGACTGAAATTGACCCATCACAAATAGTCGGAAATCATTTTGATCCTTTTTAAAAAATGCTTGTTTAACCATTCCTAGTGATTCTTGTTAAAGATGAGCATAAAACATCTATTGAACTTAACTTTTAGTTTGATTAACAATTGAAAATCATTATTTTTATTAATATTTGACTTAAGATAGTATAGATCGTTTTATAATTATGACTAAAGGTTACTGAATATCATAACACTAGTAATGCTTTTTATGATATGTGCACTTCAAGTAGTTTTAGCTCACACTTTGTTTGCGCTTCAAGCATTTAAGCGAACAAAATCTCATTGCGTTATCAATTGTTTCCAGATATGTCAAACAAGAGAAGATAATGTGACTAATCTCATCATTCATTAATAACAAAAAAGATTTTCACAAAACAAGACAGTCATGCATGAAGTGTCAAGTTAAAATGCATTTTCGATAGGTATAGTAAGTCTTCACTGAAAAAAACTTCCTAATACAGCCAAGAACTTTAGAGCTTAAAACAAAAGAGTTCATAAGCATGAACATGTGCTATTTCATGGTACATCTATTTTTATTTGTATATCTTTTCATG
>NW_018210195.1:0-825 GCF_001263595.1 Phalaenopsis equestris | reverse complement strand
ATGAGATACCTTATTCAACTTAGCAGCTCCATTCGAACTTGTGATACGCCAGAGCTCAGCTTCTTTTTTCTTCCGTGAGAGCTCTTCTTCCAGGATCTGGCACTTGGTAGAATATTCAACAGACAATGCCCTCTCCTCCTCAACTTTCTCTTGTAAATGTCTTACTTCATTATGTAGTTTTCCAACTTCTGAATGGATCAACTCAAGCTGGGATTCCAAGAATCTTCTTGCAGATAGTGCTGTTTCTGCTGAATCTGCTAACTTGGCAGCTTTTAATCTCTCTTCTTTCAGCTCAAGCTCCAATATGGCTATAGTCTTGTTTAAGTTTTCAATGTCCGAGTTTGCCAGCATGAGTTGAATCTCCAGTTTTTTCAGCATCGCTTCGTTTGCTTCAGCGTTAGTCAAATACGCTGTAGATAGGCATCTTTCTTCCTCCACCTTTCGCTCTAACAAGCTCACATGCTCACGCAGTTCTTGACCCTGCATGTATGCTGCATTTAGTTGAGATTGCAACCCATTTCTTGTTGCTTCCAAGGTCTCTATTTTATCCTCTAGTTCCCTTAATAATACCTTCTCGCCAAGCTCAGGAAGTGTCATAACATCCAAATGTGACATCTCTAGCTGAGATTCTGTTTCTTTCCTTTTCACTTCCAGGTCAAATGCTTCAGCCATTGCAGCTTCCATTGATTCATTAACGAAGCCCGAGTTTCTTTCCATATCTGCCAACTTATCACCGGCCAAAGAATGCTGACAGCACGAAGCATCAAGCTGATTTTGAGACTCTGCTAAAGCCATCTTTAGTTGAGCTTTTTCATTTTCTACCTG
>NW_018210194.1:0-825 GCF_001263595.1 Phalaenopsis equestris | reverse complement strand
CGATAGCTTGTATTCATCAGCTCGTACTCGACAATTCATACTCAACAACACGTATTGTATAGTACTTGGCAGGTTAGCAGGATAACTTGTTAGTGCACTCGAGAAATCGTCTTAGAGGTATATAATTAGTTATTGAATTATCGCGTACTTCTGAAAAACAACTGTGAAAAGAATAAGAGAACGAGAAAATTGTATTCGCTACTTTGTAATGAGACTTATACATTGCTCGTCTCTATAGGATGAATTCAAACTCTGTCGTTGGCCTAATTGTAAGGTCAACATACACAAGCGAAGTTAATAACAATTCTTCTTAACAATATCCCATTACATCAATAATATTATTATGTTGCATATAGCCACCATAATTGTCAAATAACCGGGCTCTTAAGTATGAGTTAATCAATGATAGAAGTTGTTCTATGATTATTTTATTTTGGAGATTGTGAATTCATTAGATGTTTCTTTTTTTAGAAAAAGGAAATTTTGAAGTAAAATATAAGTGGTGGCTTTAGCTTCCTTACAAAATTTCATCACATGGCACTTTAGTTGCATCTAGAAGATTCTATCCTCGAAGGTTTTTGGCTCCCCTTCTCGAAGTAATCTCGCACTTGTAAACTCAGCCTTATGTCAAGGTTATACAAAGTGATTGTTTTGTTGTATTGTTATTATTTGATTATTATTATATGCATATATATTTACACAAATTCGCCTTAAAGGACGAGTTACTCAAGTATTACAAACTCAAATTTTCTATAAAAAATTTCCACCTTTTATGCGACTAGATTGTTCTTTTTGTTTTTTTTGCAATATAACTCAATTACAAGA
>NW_018210193.1:0-825 GCF_001263595.1 Phalaenopsis equestris | reverse complement strand
GGAAAACTGCACCTCGACCAAAAGCGAGGTCAACATACTCATGAATTATTTTATTCAATATTGGAGCAAGGACCAGCACATTTTCAAATATATCAATTGACGCAAAACATACCCTTTCATTCACCCATTCTAAATTAGGACCATCTTCCAACAAATGTGCCCCAGAAAGGGTGTTCATCATTTAATGTGGTATGCTGATTAATTATCTTTTAAGTATAATTTTATTATGCTAATAAATTGTGCGGGATCATTTGCGTGGCATGCAATATGAAATCTGATGCACAATTCTTAGGCCAAAAGAAACACGTAAAATTATTACCATATTTGATAGGCCACAAATCACTTTGCCAGCATGAAGAGTTCACCATGCTGAAAAGAATATGCTTCATAAATCGAAACAGATAATTCTCAGATTTGCCAATTTGCACTATTTATGTCATGTTTTGTGTGTATCATGTAAAGGTCATGGTGCAAACATTATGTTCCTCACAATTACCCAAGTATACATATACAATTTCATATCAAATCAGTAGTCATATAATTATGTCAATATATTATATGTAAGAATAAGGGTAAATGTCAAATTTGCAGTAATCTAAAACAAGTGCATATCTATATGAAAACTTTGTGATACCAGCGAAAAGCCCCAACCACGAAAAAACCCAAATATTATTGTTGAAATTCAAAGGTTACAAAAGAGATTCGTCAAAACAGGAAATAAACAACCAATAAATGCAAAATACACACTCGGGTGAGGACGATAGGTGGTGGCACCGGCATAACAACAATTTCGGTGACTAGCGGGGCACTTGCGGCAGCAACTCG
>NW_018210192.1:0-825 GCF_001263595.1 Phalaenopsis equestris | reverse complement strand
TATGTAAATGGCCCAAATATAAGAAAAGGCGCTGTTACTTTCGGTCATCGGACCTGCAGCCGGGCGGCCCAGGCCCACAGGTGAAGCACGCCTGCACGTTTTGTTGGGCCCACCCTTTCCTTCAATAGTTTTAGCTGTCTAGATGACATCAGCAATTTCAGATAACCATGCTTTAGAATTCAAGATTTTAATGTGGTCATTTCGTTCGGACTGCGCATATTACATAATCAACTGTAAATTATCATAATATTTTTCTTAATTAAAAGTTATAAATGTGTTCGTAGCGGCCACATTTATTGAATATTTATAAAAACATAGAATAAGAAAAGGTGTCATGCTCCAATGATATCAAGAAAAAATTTGGTTTTCCCAATTATGTCGTCTTCTAAAATAAAAATAGAAGTTGAATCTGATACTGATTTTGAATTAAAAGAGGTTTTGTCGGTGAATAATTCAAAGATTGCGTGGCCATGACGATTCAAAATTTGCTCGGGATTAAGAAGATGCTTGTGAGGAGACATCATTGGTGCCCCTGCCTGAAGATGTGTTGTCAACATTCATAGTTCTATTTTATCTAACTTTATTTTAATAGATGAGAAATGAACTATTGAAACAGTGTCACAATGACACATAAAAACTTGACAGCTACAAATATATTGATAACTGATGAGTTATATACTTTCTATGTTCCTCCTAAATTTAATTATAGAGAGAAAGATGTTTTTTTTATAAAATTGATACTCATGTAACCAACTTTGGCATAATATTTTTGAATGATGATAATGAAAAAATAGATAATATACCTCTTTCTGTTTATTATTTTTT
>NW_018210191.1:0-825 GCF_001263595.1 Phalaenopsis equestris | reverse complement strand
AAACTTCAATTTTTACATGTATACCAACTTCCCTATGATATGAAAGATTTAAGTGGTATAAATATAAGATAAACAAAGATTCAAGTGTTAGATATGTAGAGACATGTAAATGCCCCAAAGAATTTTAATGAAAGAAACTTCTGGTAGCAAATGGGAAACATATTTGGTGGTTTGTAGATAGAGAAAAAGACTTAGAAAATAAGAGAATTTGTTAGATGTCATCAATTGATTAAATGCAAGTAATGGAGTTCAGATATTCAAAAAAACCTCAACATTAATGCCTTATGGAATATTAGAAGTTAACAGGTCGGATTATCACTCAGAACAAGATCTTTTTTTTTTTAATATACTTTTCAAGTCCCAAGCAAAAAAAAAAACAAATCTGAAAATTCAAAACAACACAATAAAAGGGAAATTTACATACAAACCACAAAATTCATATGTATTTATATATCTAATGCCTAAAATTTGATATTTACATTTATGCCACTGTCATAAAGCTGTACATGAAAAAGCACATTTCATTTTAAAAATGTTAGTAATAATGATATATTAGATGTAATATTAAAATTTTGAGTGATGTGCATGTAAAAACGAAAGCTTAGGCGTTAGAAATGTAAATGCATAAAGAATTGTGTGGTAATAAATGTCAAAATAATGTAATCAAATACAACCGATTCGGCAGTATCTACTCTAAAGGTAAAGAAAGCTTAAGCTAAGGATTTGAGGCATTTGAAATATATTGAAATTTTACTTCTCTCACTTAGTATGATGATTTCATTACTACTAATGAAAAAAACTAAAATGAAATCATGACTATCTAAA
>NW_018210190.1:0-825 GCF_001263595.1 Phalaenopsis equestris | reverse complement strand
TATAATTTCATAATTTGTCCTAGTTGATTAGGATAGATATAGATGATGCTAACTTATATGTTATGTAAGCTTCAAGTTTGTATCAAAACATATCTAATTCCAATGATAAAATCTTTGACTTAGCAAAAAAAAAAAAAGAATCACGCAATCAAAAATAGGACCAACAAAAATTTTCAAACATATAGTAAAACAGTATTCATATGTCTTTTCTTCCATAACTTCTTCTGATTGATCATGGGGAAAATAGATGGTGTTAACTTATCTGATATTTAACTTTCAAATTTGACTCAAAACATATGCATTTCTAATGGTATAAATCTTTCTAAAAAAATGGAACCAGTGCTCAAATTTTTGCCTATGAAATTTTTCTCTGTACTGAAGAAAAGATAAGTGCAAGCAAATTGTCCTACTAACAACAGAACAGACATATAAAAAACATTTCCAGCAAAAATTCTTTGAGAAACATCAAAACAATACTAATATAGTTATCCTTCCATTACTTTTCCTGAATGATCATGAGGGAAATAAACACTACTAAATTAGTTGTCATGTAACATTCAAGTTTGCAGCAAAATATATATATTTTCAATGGTAAAAATCTCTTAAATAAAAAAAAGAATGAACTAATGTTCAAAGTTCTCCCCCTGAAGGTTTGTCTAGATTAAAGATGAGCAAGAGTAAGGAAATCGAACTACGCACATCAGAACATTCATATAAGAAACAAGTCTAATAAAAATTCTTAGAGAAACAATCAAACAATGCACATAATCAAACACAAAAGCCAAACACGAAAGCTAAACGAGGCAACAAAGCAGTGTAAAATAA
>NW_018210189.1:0-825 GCF_001263595.1 Phalaenopsis equestris | reverse complement strand
TATTCTCAAGAGAAGGAAAATTTCTTCCACTCCTTAGAAGTCTTCTGATCCTAGGACATGCAATAAGAGAGAATGAGAGATTCTTATTATAAGTGAAGATAAGAAACTTGCTTAGGTCTACATGTTCTTAGATTAAAACATTAACACGTCCGAGGAGCTTCCACTTGCTTACCATCTAGGCACAACAATATTCTTGGCCATTTAAAAGGAGAATAAATAAGATGCATAAGGACACTAGTGCACATGTAGACATTGAGTTGGAAATATACTTACTCTCTCATGAGATCCTACAATAGAAGGACTAGGGATTTATCCAAAGAGAAGAAGAAAAGAAGAGGCTATGAGAGGGTGGTAGTTAAAATGTAGAAGGACATGGAGGCTAACTAAGATTTGATAGAAGAAAAACAAGTGGCTTTGGTGAAATTCAACATCAAGATGGAAAATTTAATGTCAACTCCTTCCCACACTTTCAATATGGTGATGTCTCATGGATAGCTTGCAAAGAATCTAAAAGGGGAATGCTCTTATTTGAGGAATAGATGCATCGAGCTATAAGAAGAACTTCAAAGAGTTTAAGAGAAGATGGCTTCAATGAAGTCTTTCAAAGAGTTTCTAATTTTGTTATTCAAGAGAAGTACACATAAAAACAAACCCTGGAAGAAGTTTCTAGATGGATTTGGATACTTCCTAAAGAGTTTATTTAATAGAGTGATCCACTCACTTAGAATGAGTTGTTAACCTAACTTTTGATTGAGGTCTAATTTTCTTCTTAGTAGCCTAGGGTCTAGTTACAGGACTTTCTTGTTGACTATTCCTAGAGGACTA
>NW_018210188.1:0-825 GCF_001263595.1 Phalaenopsis equestris | reverse complement strand
ACGAACGAGCCCAACACGAGCTACTTAACGAGTTGTTCGCGCTTTTTTGACAGCCCTAGTTGGAAGATCTAAAGGATAGAATAAAATTACAATCATGCTCTCATATATCCATATGGTTGTTCATTTGTGCTATAATTCATTTTTTCTTGGGAAGACCAAACATGTTCATTTGAGGTTTCGTTTTATAAGACGTTGTTATTAAAGGCAACATGAAGCCTAAGAAGAAATGAAGATGGTGATTGTTTTTGTACTCTTTGGTGTCATTCTATTTGGTATGAATAGGATTTTTGTCTTTTTGTTCTCTTTGGTATTGATAGTATTTCTTTATTTGCATCCTTATGTGAAATTTGATTGGATTTGATCCTTAGGTCTCGTTAGCATCACTTCTTTTCTTTTCTTGTTATTTCTTAAAAAAATTTGGCTGATATTGCAATTTATATGTTTTTATTGTGTTTTCGTACACTCAAAAACATTTTAAAGATGTTTTCTAGTTTCAAATTTATCATCTTTTTCATCCCGAAAATGCATAGCGTTGTTAATGATTTGATTTCGAGTGGGTTGGCTCAAAATCGGTCAAAAAAAAATTTTTTTTTGATTCAAAATTTTGGCTTGTTGCCTGGCTTGTTTATTTTGATCCAATCAAGATCCAAGCTAAAATTCAAATCAATGTTCGAGTGATTAATAATCTTTGAGCTAAATTCACTTAATTCACATCTCTAACATTTTTAGGGCTGTTAACGATCCGATTTCGAGCCGAGTTAGGGTTGGCTCGAAAAATATTCGATTCAAAATTTCAAATCATAGCTCGGCTTGTTTATTTTAATC
>NW_018210187.1:0-825 GCF_001263595.1 Phalaenopsis equestris | reverse complement strand
GATTTATTTATTCCTCTCAAATCCAATAAAATTGAAGGCTAGTTGGATGTGAAAGGAGCTAATAAGTGATTTCATATTGCAAGCCTTGTAATGGGTTAATTTTTTTTGGGTGTAATGATTACATATATTCTTTTGGATATATAAACTTTTAATGACTTATGTCATAGGTTTGACAATATTTTTTATTTGTCGTGAATTTTAAGTTTAAATAAATTTATTTTGTAACACTTACTTCCTATTGTTTTGTATAACTATAATTTGTTTCTTCTACTTTGTGATTTCAGATATTATATGATCTAACATTTCATTTGGGTATACTTTACTGGCATCATGATCTTTAAGCAATTATTTTCCGAGTAATCACTTTTTTTCATTCCCTTTAGTGCCTTTTTTCCATTTTTATCCCATTTTTTATGTTATCTTTCTTTTCCTTCATATTTTACTTCTCGTAAGAAAAATAGTTCCATTTATCATATATTTTTCTATTAGATAGCTTCCTTCATACTATTCGATAAGCTACACGTGATTGTCTCTTGATTTCTAAGCCCTCAAAACATTCTTTTAAATTTATAAAATTTTCATTTTTCTCAAACTGGAATGCATACGAAGTTTAAGATAGGTCCCACCTGATTTACTTGATTCATTAATTTTGTGTGTAAATTATGTTAATATTAATATTTTCACTTGGTCAAAGTGATGAGCTTTCTAAAACATCTTTAAGTGGTGTATGTTGTGTTAGATCATTTAATAATAACTGTATATTCAAGTCTAGAGTTATGCTATCAAAGGGACATTGTTACTGCATATGAAGGCTGGTGCTATGAG
>NW_018210186.1:0-825 GCF_001263595.1 Phalaenopsis equestris | reverse complement strand
TTTTTTTTTTGGAACAGGTTCTCTTGAAAAAGTTATTTTGTTAAGAAAATTACTTCGAAAGAGTTTTTTTGGAGGAATTAAAGAGCTTTTTTGGACAAATTCAAGTCTTGAATGAACTGAGTTATTTTTCTTACATGAAGTAAATTAATGTTAATGAAATTTTTTAATGAGAATTGAAGATTAAGATGTTGTAAGAGCTAACATAAGGATATAAATATTAGTTAAATTTAAAACTTGTGGTGACATAGCGAAATTTAAGGGGATGTTTCTGTATATTTCACATTTCTGTCAACATCCCCTTTTTAACTCGGCCTTCTTTCAGGCCACGCATTCCTCATTGAATCAAAATCACATTGTCATCAAACTATTTTTTACATGTAGATGCTGATGATCTGACATGAAACATCATCATTTACTTTTGAAATTTTTATGTAGACATTTAGGGGCTAATTTGATGTAACTATTTGGAATAAATAAAGATTTACACTCATACCACTCAATATCTATGTATTTATATATCTAACGTCTAAGCTTTAATTTGTTATGTACAACACTTTACCTTTGAATGAAACGATCGATTTTGCTTTTTAAAAGTTAAAAATAAGGATATTTTTTGTGTGATATGAATGATTTTGGGCGGTATAAATGTAAAAAATGCAAAATTTAGGCATTGGATTTGTAAATATATGTAAGCATTATGCGTAAATAACCCAAATCTTAAGGTAGCCAAAGCATCAGCAAACATGTTTGGGAGGGGAGATTCCAGACGAGCATCGACTTTTGAGGTGTCGCCAATCACGTATTCAACCCAACTCAAATTATAAA
>NW_018210185.1:0-825 GCF_001263595.1 Phalaenopsis equestris | reverse complement strand
AATCACCCATATTATAAAGATGTTGGTTTATATGTTATAAGAAAAACATTTGTTATGCACAAATTCCAAGAGATCATCAATCTATTTTTTTTTATCTTCTTGTGACATGGGCATAATAATTAATTTTATCCTGATAATACTTTATAAATATTGTTTATAAATATTTTTTTATCAAATATTTCACCTCTGGTAATGCTCTTGTTGGATAGCTTGGCTTTGAAGTGAGTTGATCTTCTAAGTAATTTGATCTCTTGAGAGAGTTGATCTCATTGGCTAGCTAATCTACTAGGAGAGTTTCTATGCTACCTTAATCAAGCATCTGTGTGTTGATCACTGTTGGCAAATTATTCTATTGAGTTGCTTGGTCAAGTTATTTTGTTGAATTGATATGGTGTATGGTTTTACCTTTAAGAGGAAGTCTTCATCAATAAAAGAGATGAGAGGGTGCAAGCTATGTCACAATGTCAGGGTGGATGCATACAATTCACCCGTCTGAGACCTCTTCAAGCTAGCTTGGTGGGTTGGCTCTCCCCCACCCTCCCTAAAAATGGTAGGAACTATGTCGACTTTGTGTATCACGTGGACCTTGTCAGACGTTATTTTTTTTAAGTAATTTATATATAATTTAATATATATAAATTTGATTTTGGGAAAATAGTAATTTACTTTTAAAAACTAATGTTTTAATTTTAAAAAATGTGAGACCGAATTGATCTCATATATTCCATAGTTTAAATCAAATAAATACCACCACGCGCACTGATGTGTCTATCCGGAAAGGTAGACACATCATTTAAATAGAGAGACTCGATTAAATAAACTAAG
>NW_018210184.1:0-825 GCF_001263595.1 Phalaenopsis equestris | reverse complement strand
GACCAATTATGGTGGATACATAGCATCTTTCACACCAAGTGTATGTTAAAGGGCAATGTTTGCAGTTTGATCATCGACTATGAGAGCTGTGAAAATGTGGTGTCCATGATGATGGTGAAGAAATTGTGATTGGTCATGCAGAAACATCCCCGCTCCTGCTTCCTTACTTGGTTGAAGAAGAGAAACGAGAGACGAGTGGATCAACATTGCTTGGTCGAATTCTAAATTAGTGATCAATTGCAGGAGCAAGTATGGTGCGATGTAGTTCTGACAGATGCATGTCATATTCTGTTAGGGAGGCCTTAATAGTTCGACCGCATAACTGAGCACGACAACTTTAAGAATACTTACTCTTTTAAAAATAATGAGAAACACATCTTGTTGTTACTTTTAAGGATGCGATAGGTGTAGGCGACGTAGAGGAAGAGTAAGTCCCAAGAGCCACTTTCATGCAGTCGGTTCGAGATGACCCAATGGCACTGTCATTAGTCATATTAGAGGGAGCTGAGGAGAGGAGTGAGATACCCTCACCACTAAGGCCACTACCATATGATTTCTAGTATGTGATGACCAATAGTATTCTAGAGGGATTTCCACCACTGAGGGACATTCAACACACCATATATCTCATACCAGGGTCAGTGTTAACAAATCAACCCACATATAGATTGAGATCTAAGAGTATGAGGAGTTGCAGCGATAGGTACAAGATCTCATTGCGAGAGAAATTGGTCAAAGAGAGTACCAGTCCATCTGTTATCCCTGCCCTAATGGTACCCAAGAAGGATGGTTTGTGGCGGATGTGCATTGATAGTAGGGCCATCA
>NW_018210183.1:0-825 GCF_001263595.1 Phalaenopsis equestris | reverse complement strand
CATACTCAAAGAGGTAATGCCTTGTTTTGTATTTATTGTTTACTGTTTACTGACCGCAAATCAGAATAAGGCTCTGATTCATTTATAACTGCAGGCTGAGAAATTGAGGCAGGAAATTAGTGATGATATTTCCATGGCCAAAACATTTGCTATAGTTTTTGAGAGAAGGCCAGATCTTAGGTATGTTAAGTTCAAAAATTTGTCTTTTTAGCTTTCTAATACTATGTCTAATTTTTGTTGCTTTCTGTTGGATACGAGCGATTATTAGGTGCGGAGAGCGCCCGCAGAGCTGTGCACGCTCTCCGATCACAGCCGCACACCGCGGCTGCATGACAGCAGCCTGCGTGCGCTCTCCGCACCCAATAATTAGATGTTGGATACATGCATATCTTGCAGTTCTTATATATTAACATTTGCAACACCAAAGTTGATATTTAACAACTTGATGGTATAACTTATGCATTGAAAGGTGTATTTCACTTTCAAACAATAGTGATACTGGTATATTTGTTGTAATGTTCAAGTTTTGAGTGGCATGGATATAAAAATATGAATATTTAAGTGTTAGACATCTAAACATTTAAGTATTAGACATGTAAATATTCTACGGTGGATTTTGCTAACAGATTTTTACATCTAATATACTGAATTTTTGCACTATTTAGTTGTTCATTATGAGATAGCAAATATATTTTTGTAAATAGTGTTTTGCATTGTTTGCTTCACTGAAGATTTTCTTTTGTAATCGCAGAAATTTTGTGATAAAAGAGATCAATGGATGTCAGCTACCTATCACCTCCCAAAAGAGCCCTTAAGAGAGGTGGG
>NW_018210182.1:0-825 GCF_001263595.1 Phalaenopsis equestris | reverse complement strand
AAAGAGCTTCATCTTTTTTCCCATGAAACTTCTAGAATTAATCTACACAATCATGACAAAGATATTATCTTGTTGTGACTGAGACAACTCAACTACAAAATTTATGCTCATGACCATTCCAAGAACTCTAAAACACATCCATCATTCCAAAATCTATCCTGATAGAATAAATATCCATCATTTTTCACAGCCAGTATTGGAACTGCACATATATGGGTATTCTCACGAACCACATCTCGAATCATTAAATCTATAACATGCTTCTCCCACTCCTGCTCGGCTAAGCACATCAGATAAACAAGTCTTCTTGAAAAAACTGGCTCTAAAGTAAAATTTATAATAGTTTGAACCACTCTCAATAACAATCACCCAGAGATAAACGGTCAGTCAAGACATACGGCAACTCCTTCAATAAGGGTTGTTGTAATGGCTCCTAAGACTCATTACCATCTAGGACTATCAATGTTAGTCCCGCTGAAGGCTCTCTCACAGTACAACAGTTAAAGGGTACCCCCACTGACCAGGCGAAGATTTTTCTTGAACACACTGGGCAAACTATCACTGCTCTTAATTTACAGTAGTTTGTTTAAGAGCGAGCCCATCTTTTGGTTGGGAGGCTTACACTTCTGACCCCGATTAGAGTGTGGTTGTGGTTGAAGTTGAAGCCATCTACACTGCACCTTTTGTGCATCTTTTATAGCTAAGTTTTGTACTTTTTATTTTATTATAATACAAAATGCACACAATTTACATAAGCTCTCTCATAGGCTCAGCTTGAATCACGACCATCTCTCCCTCATCGGTTGGGAGCTGATATTCGTCCTC
>NW_018210181.1:0-824 GCF_001263595.1 Phalaenopsis equestris | reverse complement strand
ATTTTCCCTGTTTAAAGCCTGTTTATTACTATTTACTTTGAACAACAACAATACTTCATTTGAAGATTTAACTCACGCACCCCCAACCTAGAACATATCAAAAATTTGCCACAAGCTATGATAGAAAATACAGTTTTGCATCTCTTTCCAACCAGATCTGCCAAGAAAGAGCGATAATGTGGGCAATGAAGTTCTTGGAAAAGCTGAATTCACCCCCAAATTACGCCCAGAAGCTGTTACCAAATGTACAATGAGCTTCTATTAACATAAATTTCCGTAGAATAACAGTACATGTGATATTCTAATGAAACGAAAATGTGGAGGGAACACAATCACCGCTTGATTAAAAACAACAAAATGGAGATCACGTTGTTACTAATGGAGGTTCAAAGCCCTTATTTTCTTTAGACATTTTACAAACTTCTATACATTCAAACAAGACATTAAGATAAGTACATCTTACTTTTAAATGCAAATGTCTATGCTTTCACAGTATTTTTGCTAATGTCAACTATGAACGATCATAATTAATCTTTCTCGAAAATCATAATTGATCTTTGCAGGCCAAGAAATTTGTTCAATTTGCAAATAAGCGGGTTGGCATCATTTTTTATGCATCAAGCACATATGATCCCCACTTCCTTCGACTCAATCCAGAGTCGCACTGAAACCAAGTTTCCACTAGTATTGGAGAATGAGGTCATCGCTGCAGTGCTGAGTTTTGCAACTCCACAGCCAAAGCTCTCAGTTTATCATTGCATCTTTGAACATGCTCTAACACTACAACAAGCACCTAAGCACATTACTCTTTATATTTGGGAGCA
>NW_018210180.1:0-824 GCF_001263595.1 Phalaenopsis equestris | reverse complement strand
GAGGCCAAGCCGAGGAGTTAATGTTGGGTGGCCGGCCCGAGAAGCCTGCGTTGGGTGGCCGGCCCGAGGGGGTTGAGCCGAGGAGGCCTACACGAGGGGAATGGCCCGGGGAGGCCCAGCCGAGGGTACCAACTAAGGATGCCGAGCCGAGGGCAAAGTATCATTTCTCTGGCTAAACAGAATAACAAAAAAGCATGGAAGTTGTTATCAACTAAATTCTATCCATAATGGATGTGGGGATGAAGAGGGGTACCCTATCATTTCTGCTGAGAGGTCAGTCACTTGTTTCATAGTAAACTTAAAATCGATAGCAAACAAAGGAACCTACGGTAGTTGCAACAGCAAACAACTTATGTAACTCTCCATCTTGTGCAAAACAAAACCCAAGCAACTGCCCATTTCTTGAATAAAAACCAGGGTAAACAGTGTAGAAATACATGCTAGCAACCGCACCATCCTTCCGGAACTGAAAGAAGCTCTCGCGTCTTCATCTTCTTCGCTATCCACGGAACTCTCCTCTTCATCATCCTCCTCTGCCCCCCTATCGTCATCGGATGGCCGGTATTCCTCATCTTCCTCGTCGCCGGCTCCGACGCCGCGCTTAACCTTATTCTTCTTCGGGTTCCGCTCCTTCGGCTGCTGTTTGGAAGAAGAACCGACAAGGGAGAAGGCGAGATGCGTAAGCCCGAGTGATTCCAGCCTTGCTTTGTTCTCAGCGATCCTCGTCAGCCTAAGCTTCTCGTACTCGGATATCTCTTCGCCCCCCATTTTTTTTCCCGTTGGTCGAAAGCTCAAGTGAGATGAAAGTTAGCTGCCGAGACCTC
>NW_018210179.1:0-824 GCF_001263595.1 Phalaenopsis equestris | reverse complement strand
AAATTCTGATGTTGGAGTCATTGTGATAGTAGATCTGACATCATCTGGTTGAGAACATTAAACTAAGCGCTATCTTTGGAGATAACCTGGGTGTTATCTTAATATTTGAGTGTTTTTTCATGTTGAGTAGAGTTTGTTTTTGTTGTGTGTTGTGGTCTTATTTTTTTTCATGTGTTTTGTTTAGTTGATTTGAATCTCCCCGACATAATCAATCTCTACTTGTGGGGTAGGAAGGACAAAAAAATAAGTTAAGGCTAATAGAAGGCCCGACACACCCACACCGCAAAGTGAGTGCCCACACATTCATCTGACACCCCGCACCACATCCACAACCAGCCAATGCTCTTCTTTTCATCAAAAGAGGGATGGGGGAAAGAGCGGTGAATGCACAACAACTTCCTAGTGCACTAACATAGGATCCAGTACACCTGTGTTGAAACTCCAACACACTTGCACCTGACGCCACATCAGTGCGCCCTAGGCACCCCAGCTCACCTGCGCTTGAAATGCAGTGCAACTAGGCATATCCTCAGTGCAAAGGCACGCACATGCCTTGATCACAGTGCACCGCGTCGACTCTTTATAACGCCAATTTGGGGCAAAATTTGACATTTTCCCCAGCTTGCATCTTTGCACCAAGAGTCACCAAAGCCTTCCCCCATGTCCGTAAAACACCTCTGGCCACCGTGAAATACTGTCAAATACTCGAATCTACATCCTAAGCTTCGGTGAGATAAGATTTTTGTGTTTGAGCAAATTTTCACCGTACATTGTGGTCTTTCCTCATACATTCAGTTCCAAGTTCAAGACACCAAAGACCAAGG
>NW_018210178.1:0-824 GCF_001263595.1 Phalaenopsis equestris | reverse complement strand
TTTTTCTCAATTTAATAAGTTTGGAATTTTATATTTTATTATTGGAATATTGTTTTTACTTTATGAAGATTTAATTTTAATAGTAGATTATTTAAAATTTTTGCTCAGTTACTAATGAAAGTCAAACTCATTTGCTTCAAGTTTGAACTTATGTCAAGCTTGAGGTTGAGTTCAATCGAATCATCATATCTGCAAGTCAAGCTCTAATTAACTCTAACTCGAGCTCGACTTAATTTGTTTCGTTTACACCCCCTACGTAGAGTAATCCTTTAGATTGTATTGCTTTGAAACACAATAATGATTCTTGGGTTAGTTGTGTCTCTATTTTTTCTTCCATGAATGATGTCAAAAATTTGAAGTGTTTCTCTCATTTCATAACAAATCTATGTAATTTTGTTTATATGTGTTATTTTATAGTGCTAATTTACCTTTCTTCCTTCAACAAAAAAATTTCCTCCTCATCTCTCAATATTTTATGTGGCACCTCAAGTTACTTAATTGAGTGATTATTTTTCATCTCTAAATTATATTAGAACTATACCCTTAACAAAATAAATAAATAAATAAAACCAATATCTTAACTGAGAAAATTGAATCCTTTATTGAGAACATTATTGAATGTATGACAAATCTCTTCTAGCTTTTTCTAAGGAATGCGAAGTGTAGGACAAATCTATCCAATGGTACAGTATTGAACTCGTTTTATGATTCCACGACTAAAGCGATCAACGTTGACACATTTTTTTTTTTGTTTTTTTTTTCCTTCTAGGAAATTACATATATAGCACTTGAACACGGTTAATTACAAAAGTAGCGCTTTTTTT
>NW_018210177.1:0-824 GCF_001263595.1 Phalaenopsis equestris | reverse complement strand
TCGAGAAGTATTCACTTGGACCTCAGCGGAAATGTCTGACGTTTTGATCGGTGCAACACTCCTACTAACAGGCTCCCAGTCAAAAACCTCCTTGCTCTTCTTCAAGGGAGGAACACATGAAATCTTCAGATCCTTTACTGGCTCCTTCCAGCGCTGACGTAAACCTGCCCTTTAAGGGGAGGACGAGGCATGATTACCAGAAGATGATGTTGCAAAGAGGAACCGGCTAAGGCAGGGTCTGACTGGCTTTGCTCTCTCTGACAAAGCAACGAAAGATGGAGCCTCGGCTCGCGAGTCCAATGGAATGCTGACACCCGAAAACTCGCACAACGGCGCACAAACTCTCAATGACGAAAGGCCAATGACAACGATCTCATCCGGGACTCTCTTACAAAAAGAAGCTCTCTCGTCTCCTTCCTCTGCATTAACAAAATGAGAATAATGTTTTCGAGGAATAACAGTGAGCTTGCCAGTAACTTGGTTGTGAACAACAGCGTTATGAGCAGACATAGAAATAAGGTATCTCAAAGCCACACTGCGAGGGGGTGGGTCCTCATCCCCTACAAAATTACCTAACTTCGAGGTGCGCTTCTGCTTCCATCGCTTAACAACCAGCTTCTTCTTCGCTTCCCTCGCTTAGACTTTCTCTATGATATCTGAGTCACACCATAACACCTCTGCATCTCACTCGCCAACGCACGAGTAATCGTCGTTGCTGCCGTATATTGCGGGACCGACATACGACGACCGGTTAACATCTTCCTAACGACTTCCATGCTCTCTAGAAGAGAATTTGTCTTGGACGGAGAGCGTTCTACGAACTC
>NW_018210176.1:0-824 GCF_001263595.1 Phalaenopsis equestris | reverse complement strand
TATTTGAATATCTCATAATATATTTATGATTTGAAGCCCTTTTTCAAGTATATTAATGGATGATGCGATTCACAACCTAACAATAGAATTTTAGGAAGCTTGTGCTACTTCAAGTTTTGACTGTTTGTCATTTTTATATGGGTTCCAGCATGACTGGGGCCATTAGAATGTACTAGTCGAAAAGGTGTACTTCAAGCATACAATTATTTGAGCATGAATATGTTTTTACAATTATATATATAAAGATAGATTAGTAATATTTTTTAATTTCATCATTTTAAAGAACCAGGCTATTAAATTAATGAAGAGTTGAGAGGGGCACATATCCCACTAAAATTTTAATTTTATTTATATATTAGAGATTTGTATTAATATGACAATGTTATTTAATATTTTAACGGCAAGCATTAAAATTTTAGCTCTTTATATATTAAAATTAATCTTTATATCATTATCTAAAAAATTGTCAAGCTCCACTGCTTTTTTTTTTTCAAGCAGGTGAGCACCCGTTCTTTGTGATTTTCATTTTATTTTTCAATCAATGTGCCGAACATACCACCACTCCTTTCTTTATTAAACATATTCGACGTTCATTACTAAAAATATGTCTACATAGTAAATTTTCCAACACAAAATGGCTTTTATGTCTGGCCATTTGGTAGCTAAAATGATATTTTTATTGTTGATGTGACTTTGGGAATACTAAGGGGATCCCAAAATGAGCCGTTAAAATCTTACTTGCGTAAAGGTTTTTGGCGGTGTTGAATTAAAATTTTTCATATCAACTGCCCGAAATATAAAGTATAGGAACCGAGGGAGAGAAA
>NW_018210175.1:0-824 GCF_001263595.1 Phalaenopsis equestris | reverse complement strand
CGGGTTGGGTGTAAAAAAATTTAACTTTTTAATATTTTATGAGGTGGATCCGATGTAGCACACATGACGACATGTTATTGGAGTCCACACATATAGCGGCATCGGGCTCCGTATGAAAATTTCTTTCCATCAAAATAGAACTTTTGCAATTTTATTGCTTCCGCTAAATTGCAACAGACAAACTATCAAACAAGTTATAAATGTATTTTAACAACTAAATGCAAAATTTTAAGATAAATCTTGATCTAGTTCTTGTGTATTTTTGAAATGAAACCAATTTACTTTAAAAAACACAAAAAAATATGTTGACTGTTTTGAAATTAAGTTGATTAATTTTTAATATCTAAAAACATTTTATTTCAAATTAAAACATTAAATATCTGAAAAAAAAATGGTGCCGGTCGGTCCCCATTTTACTCTCCTTCGGCCTGGCGACATGTGCCTTTTCAGAGTTTCCACGTTGCAGCTGTTCTATTTCTTTCGCGTGGGAATACGAAATTGAAGGTACAAACCCTAGCTGGAACTGTATTTATTTGGCGGTGATGGATGGTTGTAGAACAACCAGGAAAAGTCTCAAAACCCATCGTTCTAATTGGAAAGAGAAGGTGATCGTTTCATTAGTTTATTTATAGTCCCAGGAGCGCTTGATTTTACCTTTTACAATATTTCAGATATATGACTTATATTTTCTTAAACTTTCGGACAGCTTCGGCAAAATTGCTTGAAAAGGGTCGGGGAGGAGAGGGGCCTGTTGCTCTGGGAAATTAGATCAAAAGGGCGGCATGCTTCAAACCAAAAGGTTCCTTTTTGATTGTATTGTTATC
>NW_018210174.1:0-824 GCF_001263595.1 Phalaenopsis equestris | reverse complement strand
GAACTAATAATTTTTTGAGGATTTTGAATGTAATTTCTCTTTTAATGTATGATTTATTCAACATAGAATGATCATCTTCCAAATAACATAACAATACACAAACAAAAATATTTTGTTTTTCTTAGACAGCTGTTGCACAACTGTACAATACAATCAAACACATAGCTTTCCCACAGGAGCTTCCTCCCACAACTGTTGCGCAACAACTTACTTCCACAACTTTTTCAATAAACAGCTGCAGCTGCTCTAAACAAACCTTAAGCCGCGGACCGATCAACTTGTTCTCCACCACCCAACTCCCCATCAACAACCTTCCCTTCCCCTACCCCTCCCTCTCCACTTCCCTCCCACCCATGCGCCACATCATAAGTCGCATGAACTCCAACCAACACATAGTATACCAACATCAACCCACTACATATTGCAAACCTCACAAACGCATCCGCTCCCAATGACCCCATCAAGAACACATTCATCCCTATCGACAACGCCGGCAACCATGGCACCATCGGCACTCCCCACACCTTTGGCTCCCTCCCCTGCCTCACAAACAAGCTCAAAGCCAATGTCCCCACCGCCCACACCGGCACCGTCACCAAATACCCCCACCACCCTCCCGGCCTCAACCCCCAATAAAGCGCAGTCCCCATTGAACCCAATATTATCGCCGCTAAACATCCGACGAACTTCACCACATCCTTCCTGGTCGAAACTCCTCTGACATAATATCGTCGGACAAGCAACGCGACGGCCATCATCATGAAGATGAAGAGGGTGCTTACGGAGAGGAGACTGGAGAGGATGCTGAGGCTGGAGAAGAAGGC
>NW_018210173.1:0-824 GCF_001263595.1 Phalaenopsis equestris | reverse complement strand
GGTAATCAAATTTAAAACAATTAGAGGGAATTTATTTATTTTTTTTTTTTTGCATATTTCAATTGAAGTTGATTGAGATGCATTTGGAATACAACAAGTTTAAATAGTTATTTCCACGATTGGTTATTGAAATATCAAATGGAAAAGCTCAAAAGATAAATAGTTATTTATGAAACTCAAATGAGAAAAAATATAAGATATTGGAGATATCGAAAAAACTCAACAACATCTCGACCATTATATTATTTGGCTTTGTTGATTTTGGAAAGATATTTATCCGATGTTTTAATTTAACAACATATTAGAAATTTATAACTTATATTATACAATACATTATATGGGAAAAATTCCTAAAGGATGAGGATTTTCGTCATAATTAGACGAATAACCTCAGAACCCTAAAACTAAATATGAGTATAGTGTAACTGTGCTGAGCTTAAGCAAGTCCAAGCTTTGTTTTTGTTCGGCTCGTGAAAAATATCTTTGTTTATGTCCAGCTGGTTTATATATCGAGCTAAAAAAATTAGTTTGCGTTCAACTCATTTGCCTAGTGAGTCGAACATGAGTTGTTCACAAACAACAAGTCATTTTGATAGCCTTAGTAATACAGTCGTAGGATGTTTAAGGTAAGGACGAAATTTAAATAATATTATTTTTATTAAGATATTTATTTAAATAGAATTTCATATATATTCATTATATTTTTTGAATTAAAAATTTTAATTGATAATATTTTGTAGCCCTGTAGTCAATTAAATTATAAAAAAATAATAGTCATCACACAAAAACACACACACATGTTAAATATTTTGAGTCAAAACGAG
>NW_018210172.1:0-824 GCF_001263595.1 Phalaenopsis equestris | reverse complement strand
GACATAGCATTTTAAAGAGTTGTACAAAGATTATGAGGGCGTGTGAGCTACCTCTTTAAGGGTGTCAATGGTAGAAATCATGATCGTCATCTAGAACAAAGAGTATTTCAAGGAACTTGCACTGATGAAAGCAAGAGGCTTTTTCTGAGATGCAAGGAAGTATTGTAAGTATTACTGTGATCATAGACACGACACAGAGGAATGTAGGCATTGCCTGAGTCTCTTTAAAGAGTTTACCAAAATGGGAAAACTACATAAATTCATGGCTTAGGGGCACTCAAGTCAGAGACATGAGAAGGAGTTAACGCTAGACACCCCACCAGAACCCATCCAGATGAATGTCGTCCATGTCACCAGGATAGTCCAAGCTATCCTCAAAGAGGAGCTTCTAGAAGATGACTAGAGCGAGAAAGTTGTGAAACCTTGTCTCCATGTAGAGGAGAGGAAGTTATCCCCTCATCAAGTTCACAGACGATGATCTTCCTTTTGGAGAAAACCGTACGATGAGGCTATAATCATCATGGGGATAATTAGTAATTTTTAATTTTAGAGTATCCTCATCAACACTGGCAGCTCTGTGAAAATTTTGTTTAAGTCAGTGTTCAATAAGCTTAATCATTAGGTTGGTCTGTTGATAGCAAAGGTCGACCCACTTTTTGATTTTTAAGGTGAAAGGAAGGAGACATTGAGCGTAATGCCATTGGTGATCACCTAAGGTGAAGGAAAGAAATACTTCACAAAGACAAAAGTTTTCCTGGTCGTGGATTCGCCTCGAACCTACAATGCTATTTTTGGTCACCTACTGCTAAACCGTTTCAAAGCTG
>NW_018210171.1:0-824 GCF_001263595.1 Phalaenopsis equestris | reverse complement strand
GTTGTAAGTATACGTTGATTTTCACCTTGGGGCTATGTGGACACGGTATGATCAACACTAGAAATAAGAATGGCTTGGTTATGCACATATAGATGAGTAAATTGTATGGTGTAATGATTATTTACTAGCATGAGTCTAGGTTGCGGCGTGATTTTTGAAGCCATCTGCACATAAACCAAATCTAACATTATGTGCTTCAGCTTTAAATTCCAATTAAGTATGATCAAAATATCTCTAGGCCTCACCATGTGACAGATGACTCATTGAACTAGCATTAATAGATCCAGTATTGTGCTAAGTGATGTGAGAAGCTGTAGTCATAGAAGCGAACAATCTCTGAAGTTGACGTTTGAGTGGAAAATAAAAGTCACACTTGTATAAAATATTTTTCTTAATTTTACCCTTTTGTCCAATTTGTTTGAATCTATCTGCATCATAAAATTGGCAAGTCATCTCGACTGCATCTGCCTTGTAACATATCATGCAGCCATTAACATAGCAATTGATTTTCTGATACTGTAACCCTAACTTTAAAACTAAATTTTTAATTCCATCCAAGTCATCTGACACTAAATTCTCTGTAGAGTTCATCTCTCTAAATGATTTCATTATCTATTGAATAGTTCTTTGGGCATGTTAAAATAAGATTTGATGCTCAACATTTTCAGCGCCACTGATAATGTCATATGTGTAGTGTAACCATCCCATAAAGGTTGTTAAGCAGTTGATACACCTAAAACATATAGTATTTTTAGATGTATTATTATACCTATTTTTGAGATATTGCGGTTTCATGGAAGGTATTTGTGTGTTTTTCTTTCAGG
>NW_018210170.1:0-824 GCF_001263595.1 Phalaenopsis equestris | reverse complement strand
AAATTTGTATAAAAACACTATATATTTTAAGAGTATCAACCATATCAATGTTGTTTCCACCATCTCAGATGCCACCACCTTTGCCTCAAAACTTGGGGTAACTAAACCAGTTAAGTCACTTCTGGGTCCCAAAGTACCATCTACTACTGTTAATGAGGATTTTTTGAAGAAAGATAACAGGAAGAGACCACTTACCGATTTACGTAGTCCACACGATGGGAAGCATGCTTCTCTTTGAAGCACCGATGCCATCTTCGAGACACTCCATTATAAGGCTTCGACCTCTACGAAGAAAGTGCAGGTACCTAAGGTTGCTACACTAGTGCAGTTTGAAAAGCCCATGGGGTAGTTTGGTGGAATGGAGCATAGGTCTAACATGCCAGTTGTTGTTACTTCCGTTGCTACCGAGTCTATTACAGAACAAGATGATGATCAAGAATGACCCACAAATCTTAAGCTGATTCTAAAGAAAGCAATTGATGATGAACTAGAACACTTTAAAGCCAAGATTGCAAAGTTGGAAAAGGAGCAAGGAGTGGGCATCAACCATGAGGGTTTTTGATTTGTCAGACTATCTAGATGAAGTGTTTATAGAGATCAATGTTGTTCAGACCTGGGCCACTGCATCTTTGTGTGATGCTCCACTTTCTATTGAAGAGAACTCTGTGGATGACCTACAAAGGGCAATTCAATGCGAGATGAACATATCAATAGAATGGAGAAAAGGAAGGAATGGCCGCCATGGCTACAATGCATGAATAGTCTCAGCCACCGCAGATGGCACTCAAGAAGCTAATCAGTGCAAGATTGTACGTATTTCATAT
>NW_018210169.1:0-824 GCF_001263595.1 Phalaenopsis equestris | reverse complement strand
CTGCAAATTCCAACTATCGCAAGCGAAGGTCTTCTGGCGCCTGATCGCACGCGAAGACTTCTGCCGCGATCCCTCGGTCGCACGACTCTCGCATGAACTTCCTCTGACAAATTCGCCTGTCGCGGCTCCTGATCGCTGAAATCCGAAGATCTCCCTGTCACAGAACCGTCGGAGGAGCTGCCACGGTTCTTCTTCTTCCCTTATTGCGCCGACGAAATTTCTCCTCCCTTCCGCTCTGATCCCACTTTTTGAGTAGAAATCCATGCAAAATGAGGTTCCACAAAGATATCTATGTCCTCAAAAACAGCAGAGCAACGAATTTTTTTCAATATTCAGAAAATAGATTACAAAATTTAGGATACTACATAGGGTTACATACAAGTCTATTTATAACCTTAGAAAATCCTAAAATATAGTATATAATTACCAAATTACCCATATACTTCACCCCCAACTCACATAAAAAACCTCTCCTAATTTAGACAGAATATTCTGCTCCGCTCTAAAATCCGCCCCTTTATGATATACGAGTCATGTCCAACACCCATCCTTTTTTTAACCTGTACAGTTCAATTCGCCATTAAGCTAAAAGCATAGTTTAATATGGCCAGTTTGACAAAGTTGGCTCAAAAGTACCCTCATTTAAAAATATTAATATAAAAACAAAAAACTTTTAAAGCTGCATCCAATCCCTATTTAGTTCAATCATATTTAAAAATAAAAACTAGTTAAGCCAACAATTATTCAATGAGGCATTCACATAGATACCACCCCCATTCCAATATATTAACATATCTAACTCCTAAATTTTAATATTTACATTC
>NW_018210168.1:0-824 GCF_001263595.1 Phalaenopsis equestris | reverse complement strand
AATTATAGCTAATTTTGTAAAAATTCATAACTATGTAAAGATGATCATATTGAAATTTTGTTTATCATTTTCATGCAATGTGCTATTTTTGCCTTGGTTTAGCAAGTCTATGCCTTTTTTTGCTATAGTTTGTGTAAGTGTTTGGTCGTGAGGTTATTGGGAGGAATAATAAGATGGGCCAGGGTAGGATTTTTTTCTAGGATACTGAGGTTGTGCGGGTAAGTGCTGACCTAACATAAGAAGAGTTGTAGTATATAGATAAAGAATAGATAAAGAACATAGGGGGGTAATGAGAAGGATGAAATATGATCAAATGATGTCGTATATGCATCTGTGGGGAGAGGTAGAAGAGTGGCATATGAATTGGTAGCGAGCATGGGTCGTAGTGTCACGACACTTAACGAGGTTTAAAATTTTTGAAGACCGGACTGGCGGTCGGACGGTGATAATCAAAATTTTCTATAACTAGCAGTTTATAATCCAAATAAAATGAAAATAAAAAAAAATAAAGTAACACAATTAAATTTATCTTAGTTCAGGTTGTTTATGTCTTATATATGTATTTTCTTCTTTATTTTATATTCTAGTCAAATGATTACGCCCGAATGTTAAATTAAAATAAAACGAGGTACGACCACCAGTGGATACTCATATTTTTAAACTACAGCAACTAAATAAAAAAAATAACATGCATTGTTGTGAAACTTTTAATAATTCAGTATAACATAATTTGATAATTTATATATATGAATATTTCCAATTAAGATATTTTAAAACCATTATTATGTCATATTATATCATTTTCATATCTATATTATTTTATA
>NW_018210167.1:0-824 GCF_001263595.1 Phalaenopsis equestris | reverse complement strand
TTTTTTTTTGTTTGCATTTCGGTTGTTGCTAGATGTTCATGAACATTAACATTAACAAGTTATTAAGGCATTACTATTGATGACCTAATTTATCTTTCTATGATTTCTTCTGGACAAAACTTTTCAACCATTGCTTTATTAGTTTTTGCTTTAACCTTTTATATTGCAGAGAAATGTAGTATTATTACTGCTTTCTTATTGCTGTTACAGCTCAGTAGGCATGTGTTATCTATTTTGAGCTTCAACCTTTTAATGCATGGTGTATTTGTACATAATCAATGTTTATTTTGATACCTCTTGTATGCAGGCCAAGCATTTATTCATACTCTATCCGGAGCTATTGAGAAAGCCTTGAGGGTATGGCATATGCTGTCTCATTATTATTTGGGCTAACTCTTTTATTTGGCATTCTCGAACATCTTGTCTCACAATGTAAAATTTTAAGCATAAGAGCCTTTCTACATCAAAAAGGCAACATGTGCATGGTTGCAGCCTTGTTCGAGGAAAGAAATTATATGGGTATTATTCATCAGAGGAGCTGTTTGTGAAGATCTTTTTGTATCCATTTCACATTTTATTTATGTATTTTTATTGACTTTTTCTTTCTTGATGTTTTTAATTTATACTTATTTCATGTTTAAAGGTGTTGTTAGCTGTAAAATGGTAGTTGCATGCATGTCTAATGCTGCCATGTGGATGTTTCTTGCAATTTTGTAGCACGACTAAATTACACTCAAATAAACATTTTAATGATTTAAGGAGCTTTTGAGTGGAGATTGGGATCGTGATAATGACTCTCATCTAAAAAATAAGGCTTGGCTTGG
>NW_018210166.1:0-824 GCF_001263595.1 Phalaenopsis equestris | reverse complement strand
TTTTTTTTAGTTCTTCATAAAAATTGAGGTAATCAATATAGCATTCTTTTTGGTCGCTATTTAATTTACCTCAATATCTCCTCCTAATATTATTTAAATTACTTAATTTGATGTTAGAATGAACATCATATCAAACCCCTTTTATTTAAGATGACATAGCATAGCATAGCATTAAAAGTAAATAGTAAACCAAGCTGCCCTTCAATCTCATTTGCCATGAGAAAATATGGCCTAGAATAAACACAAAGCTCTCAATGAGAGTTCCGAAGAGAATTTTTTGAGCCGACATGATCTTTCTATATTTTTTACCTTTTTTTTAATTTCTCCATCGAAATTGAGGTAATTAATATAGCATTCATTTTAGCCGCTATTTAATTTACCTCAATCTATCCTACTAATATTATTTAGATTACTTAATTGGATGTCAAAATGAACATCATATCAAACCTCTCTTATTTAAGATAGCACAGCACAGCACAGCATAGCATTCAAAGTAAATAGTAAAACAAACTGCCCTTCAATTCAACTCTATTTAGTAAACATTATTTGGTGGACATGGAAGAAGAAAGACTAGAGTAGAGAAACAGCAATTCATTGGATGCTGTATGCAGCATAACTAAGAAAATATGGCTCGACATAAAAGTAAATTATATCACAAATTAATTGTTTCAAACAGAATCTACACTTCAATATGTGAGTTACCAAAAAAAAAATTGAATCTCATAATGATTAGAAGGAAAAAAGCACGCATAAACCTATAAAACACTGAGTAACAACACCACTGTTTTGCAAACAAACATAGAAGTTTACATGAAAAAAAAAAA
>NW_018210165.1:0-824 GCF_001263595.1 Phalaenopsis equestris | reverse complement strand
CATAGAAATTGAGTGGTATGCATGTAAATCTTCCTACAAAGAAGTATAGTGATTAAAAACTATATTAGAATATTTTGGGTATATTTTTGTCGTTGGATTACACAACATAGCTTTTCTCTGATTCTTCCCATGCGCGCCGCCGGGGGTTCGGGTTAGCGCTTCCTTTAGTTATGACTTCTCTACAAACTACAAGCTAGGGATTCTCGCGCTTCTCCTTCGCCACAGGGTAAAACAAAAATGGCGCCGCAAAGAGGTGATTCTGCTATCTAATCTTCGAATTTTTGTTTCAATATATTATCGATTCTAAACCGGGATCACCTATTAGATCTCCCTGGGTTCTATTTCGATCCGGAGAAGAATCGATATTTTCCCATCAAAGGTCCACTCCCGGGATCGAAACGAGCTCGCCCTTTCTCGTCCTCCTCTTCTTCATCAAAGGAAGGCTCGGCTTCAGGCAAGGTAAAATGCCAGAGTTATTTCCCTTTGTTTCTAATTTATTTGTGGAATTAAAGTAGAATTTGGAATAGAAGTCCGTGGACTTGAACCTCTTGGTGGAGAAAGGGAAACTTCTGTAAAATTTGCATAACAATTACGTTGGTTTTTGTTCTTTTTTAAAGTGACGTTTAGAATGAAGTTTTGTTGTAATAGTATACTCAGTTTGAACTGCAACTTCAACCAAGGCAACTCGCCCAAACTCAAAAGCTACTTACTCGCTCCATACTTAGCTAGACGGTGAATTCTCCATATTAGTTAGTGACTTCGTGCAGCAAGTTGGCAACTTCGTTCAATAAATTCGACAATGTTGTCAAATCATACATACATTC
>NW_018210164.1:0-824 GCF_001263595.1 Phalaenopsis equestris | reverse complement strand
GAGCTATTTCGAACACGAGTCAATTTCGAACACGACTCGGTTTCGAACGAGCCGAACACGAGCCGAGCCTCAGATTTACAGCCCTACTGATAGATACTCCACTAAATTTAAAAAGCTAGATGGAAAATTTTTCTCCAATTTGGAAAATTTGACTTGAATATTTTATTCAAGTCATAGCAAAGAGTTCTCATTTAAATGTGCTTAACACAGGTACTTAAATAATAAGCTTAGCCCAATCAAAAATTAACTATAAGTTGAAGTAAAGTGCTAAATGTTATTAGCCTTAAACACACCATGAAAATATCATAATTATGGCATTCTATCTCAACTAACTTTTCAGATCTTATGACAACACATCTACTCAAATTTGGTGCATATCCATCTAGCATCTTCAGTGATTACACACGCACACAGTGTTCTTCATTGATCTAATGCAAGGCAGCATTTGGCTTGAAGCATTAAAACATTTTCATTTGGTATTTTTTTGGAGCTCAAACTCTGCCTTCTGTTCTTATGTAATACTACAAATCTATTATTGCATTGAAGTTATCATTCATTTTCTCTTTTACATTCATTACTATGTTGAATATAATTTCATAGTTATTTTTTATATGCAATATACTGAAATTGTTGATATAAGTTTATTCTAACACAATAAATCCCAAAAAAATATTCATTTTATTATAATTATGATCAGCACGATAATGTGATTGTTTATTATCTGTCAACATGGGTGAGTTAATAATCTTTAGAATCAAAGTAATCCTTTACCATATCTAATCTCCACTCAACTTCAATGGGGGTCTTAAATTACCCAAAAAAAA
>NW_018210163.1:0-823 GCF_001263595.1 Phalaenopsis equestris | reverse complement strand
CTTCGAGAGACATCATTGGACTGCATGCAAAGTGCATTGTTTTACCGAATTGCGAGTGTGTTATTACACCATCTTTGGGGTGTATCGATGCACTGCTCCGTAGAATGCTTCAATAATTCGTAATGTATATTATGGTTCTACAGTGCACATCATGATTTTACAAGGGGCTTTGTTGCAACAATCAGGGGGGATAGACAACGATTGATGGTGGTCAACGACTGTATAAGCGGGTGGCGTTCGTTGGACCTTTGGTGCAAGACATTGAACCTCAAATCCTTCCCCTCCAAGCTCCGGGCATCTTCTAGTTCAATGTATATCCCCTAACAAATATGGAAGTAATCCATACCACTTCATCGAATGGTCTGGAGAGGTCCCATCAGATAACATTCTATGGACATTTGAGTGCATTAGCAATATTGAAATTGAATGATCATGGGTTTGTTGGATTCGTCTTATTGAGTTGTTCGATTCAACTATAAGCTTGTCAGATTTGACATCTGTTTGAACTACTAATTAGGCACTAGGAACTTTCAAAAATGACTTAGCAGCTCAATATCAACTTGATTTGACTCGGATTGGACCAATTTTAGTGTCATCTCGTTCGTCTCATCAAGTCTTTTAGATTGTTGATAGCATATTTTTTTTACAATTTTAATTAAAATCTATATATTTCTTGCTCAAAAAATTACCTCAAGATTTGTACCATACTTTGAGATCTATGTCAGATAATAAAAATTTGTTGATGGAGTATGAAATATCATACAAAAAAATTTAAGTGAAACTCTTAGAATATATGCAAATTACAAAACAATGTTTTTTTTTT
>NW_018210162.1:0-823 GCF_001263595.1 Phalaenopsis equestris | reverse complement strand
AAAAAATAGCACTTACAAACTTTTAAAAGTGTAATACACCTTGACACTTCATCATCTCAATCGCAAGCTGTGTTGTTTATGTTTGGATCAGTACACCAATTCCATGCCCTTTAATACAACACGCCTACCTGCATCCAGTTATCCATTCCATTAGCTTTAACTGGTTCTAAAATTGGACGCCCCGAGCTCTAGTTTTATTTGTTTGTTGTGAGCTTGATGGTAAGATTTTCAGAAGTCAGATTGTATTGTAGATAAAACATTACTCATAGATTTCGCCCCCATTTTATGAGGATTTTTTGATATGGGGTTCGGGGTTTCCCATAGACACAAGTTTCTAGGGTTAATTATCCCTCCCGATAACAGGAGAGCACTTTCAATTATGACTAGTCATTTAGAGTTGAAATATTTATCATATAATAACAACATATATACATTTTAAAATTTAAAATTTGTCACTGGAGCTTAAAGTGGATGGTGGGAGAAATAATGATGAAGCTGATTAAGATCTCATAGTTTCATTGTCCTAGGTCGTCATGCTTCCTGATCTACTTAGTCAGAGGAGGCAGTCGATCCAACCTAACAGAATGATCCATGTCAGTAATCATAAGTTGCATCGTTCAAGAGACCCTTATAGGTATGGGATAAATGTTTGTCTACGGGGACATATTTAAGTCCATTTTAGCTGAGAGAAGACTTTGTATCAATTAAATGCATCATTATGATGAATAATTTAAAAAGTAGAAAGTTGTTGGGAACATACAGACTGCGGCCATGAACACAATATAATGGTTTCGTTTGGCAACAATCAGCTGATTAGAGGGAT
>NW_018210161.1:0-823 GCF_001263595.1 Phalaenopsis equestris | reverse complement strand
TAGTGCCCGACTATTTACACGTGATCATTTTAGTCTCGCGGTTTATATGAATGTCAAAATAGTCCCTGACTGCTTAAAATTGGGGTTGAAATAGTCATCAAGAAGAACTATTAGATCTCAATTATAAATAGACAGGGACAATATTTTAACACTTCCATAAACTCCCAAACTAAAACGACCTCATGTAAATAGTCAACGGCTATTCGGCCTACATATGTAAATATAAGATACTTCTAGGGTATTTATGCAAATGTTATATATATATATATAATATCTACAGAGAGGGAGAGGAACAAACCAGTGCTACATTGAAGAGGCACAGACCTACTCCCACAAAGCCGAGTCAATGAAATGGAAATAGTTTTATTAAAAGGCAAAGTTAACGGCACATTTCCGGTGAGTATAAGACAAGCGCACTGCATGCTGTTAGTGACAAGCGAAGCCAGAGCAGTGCAGCAATCTCCTGTGGGCCCTCCTCCATTAGAGCTCCCTGTGAGAAAATTGAAGCAGGGAGTGAAGGTGCTGATCAGGGAACTGGTGCATGCTGTGGAGATCTGTTGTCCATTTGCAGCAGAGAGGAGAAGGAGGAAGAAGAAGAAGTTTGGATTAATGGAGTTTGGGAGTCTGGTCATGGTGGCTATGGAGGTTGGAGAAGATGGACTGCAATATGCAATTGATTTATATATAAATATATGTATGGATGTAATGAGTTTGTTGTGGGGATTACCAAACATAGCTAACTATGACTTGGAGAAGGGAAGGGAGGAGCAAGATTATGAAAATGGGGAACTTTGGGGATTTGGTGAGGTGTGGCAAGGGGGGG
>NW_018210160.1:0-823 GCF_001263595.1 Phalaenopsis equestris | reverse complement strand
TATATATATATATATATATATATATATATTAACGTTGAAAATAGTATTTTAATTTTGAAAAATATGAGGCCGAACATATCTCATATATCTGATAATTTAAACAATCGAGCACAATACTACAAGTAATACACAGTCACGAGAGATAGACATAATACTTTACGACAAGCTCGATTATAGAAACTAAGTAATCCATGACATTTGTTTGGTGTGCAAACCTTTTATGCGACCAAAAATTTCCCTACCTTATATAAAGATTAGACATGGTATATTTTACCGAGGTTCTTAATTTTCTATAGCGATAAACATATAGTTAATTACATCTTAAATGACCAAAATAACGTAAGAAGAATCTCGATTAAGATCACAAGTTTCGTCTTCAAGATTTCAAAGTTGAGTTTCCACTATTGCTTATAAGAAAAGTCGAGTGGGAATGGGTCAAGTACGAACAATTATTTTCGGAATCCAAAAAAGCGAGAGTATGAGACGTCATAAATCTTGAGGCAAACTTCAAGGACTTCCCAAATTATCATATTATTTGGCTTTACATTTTCAAAATGATATTTATTTGATGTTTACCCAATGCAAATCACCTTCAAAAACAAAAATTTAGCCCAAAAAATCATCATTTAGAGCACCCAAAGCAACATATGTCTCAGGCCTAAAATCAGTGTTTTAAGCATTAGAACAGCTCAATAAATCCTCTCAAAACAGTAGGTCTACAAGGCTCAAAACAACATTTTAATCCTTTGAAATTAGCAGGTAAATCAGCCTGAAACTGTGAGTTCACAAGGTTTAAAACAATATTGAAATCCCAGCAAAACAA
>NW_018210159.1:0-823 GCF_001263595.1 Phalaenopsis equestris | reverse complement strand
TTTTTTTTTTGATACAAACTTGTGATTTATGAAACATTTGAAAAGGCGAGCACCCTGTCATCATAGCTTATCACTACAACCTATGTGACTAACTATGACATACTTGGTCCACAGCTTGTGCAACTCTTAGATCCGGCCTCTCAGCTCCAGCTTTTGCAGCCTACATACGTTATGATAGCTCACCAACACGACCAACTACGACTTACGTGGTCCACAACTCATGCAACTCCCAAACTAGACTTATGTGGTCTACGAATGTTATCAAAACTCATAGAGCTCCTAACTCGGGCATCTGCGGCTTAGAGACCTTATTAAAACTCCCCACTATGACATATGTGACTAACTACAACCCACACAACTCTCAGCTCACACAACTCCCAAATAAGACCTTTACCCTCGAAAAATATTGGTGCAACTCCCTACCACGACCTCTATGGTCAACTGATGTTTTTTAAGCAACCATATATGACCCACACGACCATCCATCACCATAGCTTCCAATTATAATCTCTACAACAAACTAACACTACAATCACATCAACCACATTCACGACGGGCTATTGCCTCCATAACAACTAACCTCGACTCTTGTTGTCTGCTATTACTAAGAACTAAGCCAGATTATCTCTTTTATCAATGAACTACTATTGTAATTCTATGATGATTAAATTTATAATTCTATTTTTCTTGATTCAGGAGAAGAAGCGTAAATTTGTGCTTGTCATTATATAGTGAATTATTTCAAGTGTGTTTGACTGTGACTTTTTACTCTTTTCCTAGCTTTTCATGTAAAACTTTCTGGCGTCTCTATCTGTCACTTTAA
>NW_018210158.1:0-823 GCF_001263595.1 Phalaenopsis equestris | reverse complement strand
TTTCCCACAAAGCACTTCAGAAGATTTCATAGATTTATATTTTCCACCTCCGCCTGCCTGCCTATCTGAGGGTGAGCTACTAAACAAAATTGAATCTTTGTACAAAGATTTCCCATAGTGTCCTCCAGAAGTGGCGTGGGAACTTGACATTTCTATTGAAAGTAATGGTCCTAGGTATGTCGTGTTGTCTCACGACTTCTCTAAAGTACAAATCAATGACATTCAAGCCATCTAGTTTCCAGTGCCAGCATACGAAATGCACCATTTTCGAGAATCTATCCACCACAACTACACATAATCCTTGTTTTGTTGTGTTCTCGGAAGCCTATCATAAAATTCATGCTAACATCCACCCACGGGGCCTCCGGTACAGATAATGGTGTGTACAGTTATGTATTCTGCTTTCTAGTTTGGCCACATGACAAATTATGCATTGCATGATGTGCTGCTCCACATCTATTGTTAATCGGGGCAAAAAAATTTTGTTCTCTCGTGAATGCGAGTCTTATCCCTAGCTTAAGTGTCTTATCAGTTTTCTACTGTAGCTTTCTTAAATAATGGACTAGCGAACATCTAAGGGTACACAATTTTTTTATATATTGAACAGATAACCATCGGTACTATGATACTGCTAAGTAGGCTTCTCCCGACATTTTTGCCAGATCTCTTTGAAATTGTGTCTATTTTGTACAACTCATTCACTTCTTCAAAGGTCATGACTCGAGCGCACATAGAAGTGAGCAGCAAATGATGATGGCTTAGTGAATCTGTAACTTAATTTCGACTTCCTACCTTGTGCTTAAGCATGAATTATAATGACGCT
>NW_018210157.1:0-823 GCF_001263595.1 Phalaenopsis equestris | reverse complement strand
TAGTTGCCATTTTGTGCATTGTAAAGTTCTGTCAATTGTAATGTTTTGTAAATAGTGAAGTTTGCAAGTGTTAATCAATGCAATTGCTCTCTGTTGAATTGGTAAAGTCTGATATTATTTTAGCTATAAGAAAAATACAAAATGAATGAGAGAGGCGAGTTCATACATTAGCAAACGTCATTTATACTATGCCTTGCAAATTATTATATTGAATGAGCAGTTATTCAAAGTTCAGAGCATCACTGTTGCAGTTGGTCTCAATTATATTGCATTTTTTAAGTTCATTTTCAGTATATATTCTTAATTCGTCAGATTTAGGTGATTTTCAGATCTCCTGTTCCTGTCATTAATTGGCCAATGTTGGCCATCGCCAAACAGTGCTGCTGCTTGTCCTTGTCATGATCGACAACAGCCAGTCGACATCGTTGGTCACCACCGCCAACCACCTATCGCCACGGTCCCCTCCTATCTGCATCGCCATCGACCGCCACTGCTGCTTGTCGCCCATCATCATCATCCGTCGTCCGCCTCTCCTTCCCGTCTCTAGTAATCGCTTTCCACCTCCATTTTTTTCTTGATTTCATTTTTCTTCAAACTAAATATAAAAATATAATCTATTGTATTTAATTTATAGCAAATCAAACAACTCTATAACATTCTAAAGAGCATGTTTGGTTTTGCGAAAAAGTAATGCAGTGTTGAAATAATATATTGTATTTGAAATAATTTAGAGGAGTTTGATTTAGCGTAAAATAAATGTTGGATTTTATGTTTCATTTCTTTGATTTGAAGAAAAATGAATTCAATGTAAAATAAACCCATT
>NW_018210156.1:0-823 GCF_001263595.1 Phalaenopsis equestris | reverse complement strand
TATATATATAATGTAGGTTGATTATTCATTATAATGTATCTATATACATTCTTTTTACTAATTATATACATTATTTTTATAATGTAGGTTGATTGTTCATTGGCATTACCACAAAAATTTTTTGAGCAGATTAAAATAACTGTTATTTTGTAAGTGTTTTAGAGACCATGGTTTTTATGCTACTAATTCTCAAGTCTTTCTCAGTTTATCTTAACTATTTTTTATATGGATTTATATTATTAAAAAGATAAATAATATAATATATTTGCTAGAATGTGTTATCTTAGCGAAAATGGGCTATCTACATTTTATTTTTAATTGGATATATACAAAACTATTGTGGAGCACAGTGAGAATATATCTATAGATGATTAATAAAATTATAAATTGGTATGATATCTATTTGCCTGGGGATCTTTTTCTTTTTATTGAAAAAATGGTGACTGAGAAGATATCAAGTGAACTTAAACTATAAATTTTTTTCAAGGACTTGTAATTTTTTTTATGTATGCACAAACAATGGTACAATAAAAGCGAGAACATGTAATAATTTTGATTGACCCTTCTCTTACTTGTACTGTTTAGCTCCCCCACCAGACACTATTCATTATATGCTACATGCCTTTTCTCGGTAACATTATTTTCATGCAAGTATAGTCTTTTATTCTTCCCAAGTAATTTTTAAAGTCCTAAGAGAGTCCTATAATATAAATAAGATACAGACATAGATTTTGAGTCATTCTGAAGTGAGAACAAAGTGGCAAGGGCCAGGAGCAGATGCTCGTGTTTTGTATCTTAATTATGCATTTGATATTGATGTATA
>NW_018210155.1:0-823 GCF_001263595.1 Phalaenopsis equestris | reverse complement strand
TTTTTTTTGGTAGGAATCATTCTGCAATTGATGCTCCCTAATAATTGAATGCATTGTAGAGCCCACTTATTACCTTTTGAAAATATTATTTCATATGTAAAGTTACTGTGGTAATTATTTTTTACTCTATTCTGACTATTTTGAGATTTCACATTGAATTTTGTCTTTCCAAAATTTTTATTATAAGAAAATAAATGGTGTCATTAGTGTTTCATTTTAAAGGGGTAGAAGAAAACTATGTGAAATCACAAAATTAAATATTTTCTTTAGGTGGATTAACTAATTGCCCTGGCTAGAGAGGGAAACCACCTAATCCACCTAAGCATCTCAAAATCAAGCAAATGCAAATGTCGGATGGTTACGACTATTATTTGATTAAGAATATTCATGAGATTTATAACTCAACTATATAGGTCCACTTTCTAACTATAATGAGAATGTAAGGTATCTAACTAATACAACAATTTGTATTGTATAGTTTGTTAATTATAAATGTAAATGTAATAAAAATGCATGTAATAGAATTTAATGATTTAGGTGAAATTTTGATACAACATCCTCAAAGAGTAACACCCATTCTCATTGGTCATAGAACTCCACCATATGAACGGAAAAGTGCTTTTTAAAAAACAAAGAAGTGATTTCATAACATGCATATAATTGATTTTTCTCCAAAATTTTCTAATTTTTTTTAATTTTTATGATTTTCTTAGTTCAATTAGGGCGCGAAAAATTTATTCTTTAGAGACTATCACGTTAACTTTTGTGAAAAACGATGATTATAAAGCGAAAAATGGAACTAGAAAAATTGCACGCAGAAAAA
>NW_018210154.1:0-823 GCF_001263595.1 Phalaenopsis equestris | reverse complement strand
ATATATATATAATTAAAACCGGGCGTCGGGATATCCATTCCAGTAACCGACAATTTTCAATTTCGCGACCGACAAACACCAAGCTATCTTCTAGTATAATTGTTGAAATTTCATTGAAACTAAGAAGTTAAGCACGTACATATAGTAAAGCTATTGAGATTGGAGATTATTGTTCCAGTGGGAAAATCTTTTAAAGTTATTAGGCTACAATATATAATATATCAATGGTTAAAATTTTTAACTATCATAAATGATATTAGAGGAACACATCAACTTGAAAATGGGAATTAAGTGCTTATCAGATAAGGTGCTATGGCAATGTGCCACTTACTAAAATGTTGTTAAAGACAAGTGATATAAGATGGGAGCGATCATTGGAACCTATAGCGGTCATCTCAAGAATTTGATATACCTACTTGGTGGATAATTCTATGCTAGATATAAGGATGTTCATGAGGGTGTTGTTATTTAATTGGCTAGATTAGATCTCCCAAATCAAATAAAAGTGAACTCTTAAACATTGAAGTATTTTTGACATAATGAGTAGAATTTTATTAACAACTGCAAAATTAAGTGTGCTCATATGGAAGCACTCATAAGATGAGAATTCTCTATGATGTCACACAAAGATAAATTGTGATGTTATTAGATTAAAGTTGGCAATATCTCAATCAATTTAATTATAAGCGAAGAAATATATAAGAAATTAAGAAAATTTTCTACTTCGACAATAGAAAGTAATATACATGTTTTCGCACATCTTGCACCTACGTAAAATTGTTATTAAGATTAATTTCCATGTATAGTACAAAATATTTTTTTT
>NW_018210153.1:0-823 GCF_001263595.1 Phalaenopsis equestris | reverse complement strand
AATATAGTGTGGAATTTAACAAATCTTGAATTTAATTATTAACAGTGCTGAAATGATATTTATTAATGGGAGTTAAAGTCCCCTCAAACTTTCAGTTGACAATAGGCTCCGTTTCGCGGAGCTTTCATTTTTATGAAATTTTGTTTGAAATTTGTTTTTCGGAAAGCATTGTTATAAAATTATTTGGAAACAATAGCGGGCATTGAAAGAAAAACGTATGTTCATCAAAAGTGCTTCTATAAAAGTATCACAGCCAAACAAACTTTCCCACTTTATGTGGAATGGAAACCAATATATAAGCATTTTCAATGGAGCTCAAATTTAGGTTAGCTCCAGCCTCAAATGTTTACTTTCTTGCTTTTATTTGTTTTTGTGATAATGTTTTAATGAGCATTTATTACTAGGAAGAAAACTATTTATTTAGTTGGGAAGGAGTTCTTGTTGCTCTAATTGCTGCTTGATTGAATTTGAGGCTAAAGATGTTCTATTGTATGACTAATGCAGGTTTTGGGATTGCACTAAGAAACCATAGTATGACAGGGAACAATCATCGAAAGTTCGTACTTTTCTCCCTCTTTTACTATCTTTAATTTCAAGCTTTTGCCTTTTTAGCTATTTCAATGTCTGTTATGTTTCCGCCATCAGTTGCCAAAAAATCACACCAAGGCTTGAAATTTAAAATTTTTTTATGAGGCATTTACTTACATACTTCAAAATTCATATATATTTACAAATCTAATATCTAAACTTTCACTTTACATGCATGCCGCTCATATCTTCGGCATTACATAAAAAATATCATTATTACCAATTTACTAAAAAA
>NW_018210152.1:0-823 GCF_001263595.1 Phalaenopsis equestris | reverse complement strand
ATGAAAATTGTAGTGTTTACAAATTATATTATATTTTTTTCTGATGCTATTGTTTTTTTACGGCTAACCGATGGTATGTCGACGCATTATCATAATTTCTGATCGGCATTACTCGTCGATTATCATAACGACGGTAAACCGACGACAAATGCATGACATATCAGAATTTACGGCAGCTTACAAACTAATACTAAGATACAGTTTTGTGATGTCTGCTCCAGTTTCTAAGGAGAGAAACTGTCAGTTAATATCGAAGGAGGCCGACGACTTCGCTACACTTTTTCGTTAGTTCTGCAACACATTTCTGATGTGTTGGACCGTCAGATATAACCTACCGCGTAGCTACAGTATCTAATTAAATTTTATTGTAATAGTTTAGTGTCGTTTGTAAAAAGTCGACACTTATAAGCTGTAGATAATTCCATCACCGACAAACATTATAGCTACGTCTTAAAAGATATGTTTGAGCGTCGAAAATTAATAAACCAATGGCCTGTGTATATTTTTGATCGGTTTTTGGCCATCGAAAGTAGACTCATTTCCTATAATTATGGCTGACTCGCCTACACCCATGCCCAGAAATAAGACCAAATTTAGGCCTCCAAGCCGAATGAAGTTTGGCAGTAGGATTAATTTTTTCCGATTAGCGGAAGATCGGTTCCGCGCTAATGGATGTCTTCCTTATGTAATAACTGCAGGATTATTCTTGCCCATCGTTTCAATGCTGATTTGTTTTGCCAAAACTACACACTAATTATCGCCATTGAAGCTTTTCTACAAAGACAGATTTCTTCAAATATTAGTGCACTGCTTGTATGGAAGT
>NW_018210151.1:0-823 GCF_001263595.1 Phalaenopsis equestris | reverse complement strand
AGAAAATAATATTAATTTAAGGACGTGCTATAATAAAATGACAAATAAAATGTGCAATTATGAGAGAAATAATAATAGATCAATTAATATAAATGCAAAATATTATTTTTTAAACATTTTTAATTCTTTAAAAATAAAATCTTCAAAATTTATATAATTTGATTATATTTTATATTGATATTTTCTTAAATGAGTTGGCTCGCGAGCTAATGAGTCAACTCAGGGCTACCTTGAGCATGCTTGTCAGTTCATCGAGCTCAATTGACGAGCTACTTCTAGAGTTGAGCTCGAGCCGGCTCACAACTTGGATTGACTCACACACCTAGAGTAATGTATTGTATCTGAAGTACTTTGGAGTTGTTTGGTTCATTGTTAAATGTAGTGGAAGGCGACAGTCGATTGCAGGCGACAACTGACAGAAGCTTGCGGTGCGAAGAACAACAAATTTTTCTTTGAGTGAAAGTGTGTATTTCACTTTTTAAAAGTTAATGTGGTGAAATTTTTTATATGATAAAAGAGATTGGGTGATATAAATGCAAAAAAATAAAATAAAATAAAGTTTATGTGTTAGCTAAGTATACATTAAAATTGGGTGGTATTTGTGTAAATGCCCCCCTTCTTCTTTTGGAAACTTTATATAGCATGGTCATTTAAAATTTAAAAATTTATGCAATGGGGTGGATAAGTAAGATAATTTTTTTTAATAGTAAAGCTAAAATACACACTTTTGGCATGTGAAAAGGTCTATTCATGTGCATGCTTAACTTCCCTGTGCCATCTAATTAATACGTGCGGAGAGCGCACGCAGAGCTGCGTGCGCTCT
>NW_018210150.1:0-823 GCF_001263595.1 Phalaenopsis equestris | reverse complement strand
GTGTTAGATTTGTAAATAAATAGGAATTGAGTGGTGTGTATGTAAATCTTCCAAAATTTTTTGACCTAGCTATTTTGTTTAAATTTCATGCTTCAAGGTCCAGATAGTTGGCTGATGTTTTAATAAATTATATATAACAGCCCAAGTGAAATTTAAGTATAATGAGGATACATAAAACTGATCTAAGTAGGCGCCGCATATGACAACAGGATAAATTACTATGTTGGGATAATGATGATGAATAATTGCATGGTGCAGTAGGTGGGTGGAGCATATATTTGTTGAGCTTAATGCCAAAGATAAAAAGAAAGTTAAATAGAAGATTAATTGGGTGATTTTAATCATAAGAAAGCATAACATCTGATGCAGAAAGTCGAGCTGCGTGCATATGACCATGAAAAAAATCATAAATTAAATCTCATCACTATACAGTAATCATGTAATTAGCTGATTTGATTGTTTCATGTAATTGTTAAAAGTATGGTGGTTTGGATAGCATCGGCAAACTCTCCCCCATTCAAATCTAAATTTGGTTGGCACACCACAAACAATTCAAGGCTAAAAAAAACCTATACACAATTCAAAGAGTAGTATCAAATTTCAAAGCAGTTGTGGCCAGCAACTCCTTCATAGAAGTTTATTTATTTATTTATTTATTTTGTAGTTAGTAACTTTCATGGAAATTATTAATTTGTTTCTTATCTTCAAAGAACAAATTGGAATTCATGTCTATTCAATTGAACCATATTATGCATGATGGAATTATTGTTTTGTTTGATTTGATGTGGGAGACTTCAACCTCTTCTATGATGCACAAACAATC
>NW_018210149.1:0-823 GCF_001263595.1 Phalaenopsis equestris | reverse complement strand
AATGTAATAAATCATATAAATATTATTACATATATTTCTTATTAAATTTAAAACTATTAGATGTATCATAAACACTTGTCAGTTAGTACTGCATAAAAATTATTAAGTTTTTAACATCATTTTCATACAATACCTTGTTAAATAACTTGATGTTGGCCTCTATAATTCTTTAGTAAATTATGAAAGAAAATCAATGAAAAGTAATTTATGGTCGTCTTAAATGGGCATTTTGGTTTAATATGTAATTATTTAATTCATTTTTTTAATATAATAAATACAAAATTTATCATAGTATTTGTGGGCATAATTTCTGAAAACAATGAAAAAATAATTTTATAAAATTAAATTTCAAAATAACAATACAAAAAAAATTGAATTTTAATCTTTAAATTTCTAAAAATACAGCATAAGAAGTTAAGATGGATGGTGTGAATGTGGCTAAGAAGTAAGAACATAATTATTATCAATTGGAATTAATATTTTATGCAGGGGGGCAGTGTGGTCAACTTAGTACTACATGGCTCCATGTAGCTGCCATACGTAAACTTTGAGGCTATACTCTTCGATTTATTCGAGTCATGATTATATTTTTAGTGAAATTTGGACAATATCAAAAAAAGAAAAATATTTATTTAAATTTATTATACGTAGAATAATTAGTGAATGGCCATCTTTCAGCCGAAGAATCATGCTGAATATTAAATTTAAAACGGGCATTTACCTACATACCACTAAAGTCTTATATATTTATTTATCTAAAACAAATTTTATTTCTTACACTTATATCATTAAAATAATCTTTCTTCTCAGATATATATATATA
>NW_018210148.1:0-823 GCF_001263595.1 Phalaenopsis equestris | reverse complement strand
CACCCCATTCACTCCATTGCCTTCCAAGAATTCATTGATACCACCTACATCTACATTTATTCTTCCATAATGCTTTATTAAACATGTAAACTCCCTAATTATCCTTAGACATCGTACTATCCTAAGTATTATCAATTCCCTCCATATGAAAAAATAGTTTATGGTCCCTATTATCACGCAAACAACATAGATTGAGAGTGATAGCAACAAGACATTAATTATTTTAGAGGGTGAGACATAAGTTTCTAAATAACTTTTACATAGAACTACACCTTGTTTGATTGAAGATAATATAATAATTTAAATATAACTCACAAATTTAATCCTTATATTGTCCCAACATTTACAATCATAATGGAAATAAAGAAAATGATGCACCTTAGTTGTAATGAAAAATAAACCTATGGCTATGAAAGATGCTTAATTTAGAGTGTGAAATATTGAATATATCTTTAAATAAACTATATTATTATGATTATGTTTGCATTATTTTTTAAAATATGAACATAATTTAATGGAGACACATACCTCACTTTATGATATAAAATTTTTTTTAAAGAAACTTTGAAATAAGAGGGCCTATAAGATTGAGAAACATATGTAACATCCATGTTAAGCTAGTTAAAACTAATTAGATTGTTAAATAATATAATCACTCTTAATTAATGCATGAGTGACAAAATATTACATTAGTATGATAAAAAAAAAAGAAAAACCAAGCTTTTGTAGTTGATAGTATGGATGCTTCTCTACATATTGGTGGCCTCATTACTTCTACTAAGAATAGAACAATGGTGGTAACTATTCTTTATTTAATAACTCG
>NW_018210147.1:0-823 GCF_001263595.1 Phalaenopsis equestris | reverse complement strand
TCGAAATGCTAAGATCCATAACTGTATGCATGGCACACCGACTATTACGCAACAACTATTAATGAAGCACTCACCATGACGGATCTTTACCCATTTTGGGGGTAGGGAGTGCTAGCCAGCCATCGGAGTTGGTTCCTTCCTTTTTCTCCAAACAACCCAAAACACCCGTTGGTTAAAGATCAATGTCGATGGTGCTCTCTTACTGTCCAAGACTGCGGGTGCCTGATCTATTGCTCATGATGAACATGGAATTGGCATACTTGCTATGGGATAACACTCAAAGTCAAGTTTTTGGCAGTCCGTTTTCTTCAAATGCTTTGCCAACCATGGATGTATGAGCTTAAGGGCATCATTGTTGAAGGTGACAATGCTAACATCATGCTATTCTTGAGATCCTCAATGACAAGGGACGTGCAGCAACACCAAACAAAACTTGCACTGGAGTTTGCTTTCCTTACAAAGTTCAAGCAAGTTCTTTTTTTCCATATTCCATGGGAATGTAATAGGACCACCCATTTTTGTGTTGAGAAGGCCCTTCATGGCTATTTCTTTTTTATGCATATAGATGACGATGGAGACCATTCTACTATACTTGTAGATGATATGGCTTGCATAGTTTTTTGTACTTTTTGATATAGTAATGCAAATGCACATTTTCAAGGAGAAGTTGGTGTTAAGGCAATGAAGAGAAAAACTACAATAAGAGTAATGAGAAATCATAATGATGGACCTCTTACTCTCAACCACTCCAATGGAAACAGCACGCCAACATGATTGCATCACAGACAAGAGAAATGCATGCAAGCCTGGCTAGGAAGCAGAT
>NW_018210146.1:0-823 GCF_001263595.1 Phalaenopsis equestris | reverse complement strand
GTCATTCTTGTAGTGATAAATATGAATTTTTTGAGGTTGACTAGATTATTGAAGGGAAACTATATGCATAATGAATGAAGTGACCAGATTAAAAGGTTGAATTTTCTAACTAAAGAATAATATGAAAGATCCATGGTCTTAAAACTAAATAAAATGCATAATCGAGTAATAAACTTCTTGGAAACATGCTTATAATCTTAAACCTAATATAATTATGATTAAGAAAAAGTTTATAAAGGGTTAAGATATAGACAATTATGTGACCAACCATAATCATTGAGAGGTTAAACTAATTAATCTTACTAGGAAAGATGTGATATTATTAGAATAAAAATTTTCTTTTTACTACTAATTTTTTTCATTTAAGAAAATATTGATGAATAATATCATAGTTACTTATATTAAGAAAAAAAATATAAATGACATTGATTATATATAATATTATCATTCTATAGTTTCAAAATATTAAGACTAGTATGCTATAAATAGTATTTGTATATTTTTTCTCTTATCTAAATGTTAATTGTATTAGAAGTTGATCTCTCATCTCTCTCCCCTCTTCATCGAATTTGTAACACATTTGTTAACAATCTTACTATTCATTTGGTTGTGCTAAAGAAAAATTCAAGCCAACTCATGTCATATGCACCAACACCCCTCAACTCAACATGATCTATACCAACCCAACATTGCCACCTTGTTTACTAAATTCAATAAAAATCATTCAATTGATCAAAAATTAGATTTTTTTTCTCCAGCTCTCATTATTGTGAGTCTAATCTTGAATGGATTACTCAATTAGTGAAATAAATATAGGCCTTAT
>NW_018210145.1:0-823 GCF_001263595.1 Phalaenopsis equestris | reverse complement strand
AGAGGAGTTCACGATGAAATATGAGTAGCTTAAGTTGAAATGTGAGCTAACATAGCCAGAATAGCGCACTATAGCAAGGTAATTGGGAGGCCAGAAGCTCTCTGTTGACAATATGATCCAGCTACAACCATATTGGTCGTTAGGTGATGTTCAAACCTTCGCATTGAAGTTGGAGAGACAGTAGAAAGTAAGCAGACACCCAACATCCATTCAGACAATCACGCACAGCTAGAGGCATCAATAGTAGCACGCCTGGGGGAGTTGTGAAGGCTGATCAGGGGAATGACAAAGCAGATCAGAGTGGGAAGAAACATAAGAAGAGTAGCACGTCAAGCACACATCCAATCAGAAAATGCTTCAGATGTCATTGATATGAACACATCGCCTCCAGTTGCCAGACAAGTCGAGTTGTTTCCTTCACCAAACAGGGTGCATTGGAGCAGTGAGTGAGGTAGCTAAGAAACTGGGTGAGAAGTACCAGCTCTAGGAAGATGAAGGTGAGATGTTAGTTGTGAGAAGCACTTTGTAGAATGAACAGAAGAAGTATGACTCGTGGTTGAGACAAGCATTTTTTGCACCATATGTACTATGAGAGGGAAGTTATGCAGTCTTACTATTGACGGAGGGAAATGTGAGAATATAGTCTTCACTTTTATGGTGAAGAAGTTGAACTTGGCCACTCAAAACATGCTTAGCCTTTCTCTGAAGTGGTTGAAGAGGAATGAGATACACATGGATCAGCAAGGTTTGGTAGAGTTTTATATTTAGGCACCAGTTGTACGATCTTGTGTAGTATGATAGGGTGCCCATAGATGTTTATCAC
>NW_018210144.1:0-823 GCF_001263595.1 Phalaenopsis equestris | reverse complement strand
TGGCCCTCTTCCTTCGATCCAAGAAGCATTCATCGAGATCCGCTGCGAAGAAAGCAAGTCTTATCATGCTCAACAACTCAACTACTTTAGTCGAGTCGTTTGCTTTAGTCTCCAAGAGTACTTCACACTCTGCCATGCCATCTTGAGCCAATCATTCCACGTGATTTTTTTACAAACCCTATCATACTTATGATAAATGTTAGAAGCTCCACGAGAAGCCGACAAATAAGTTTTTGTCCAAATCTACTGCTATTAGAGGTTTCACTACGACCTGGAATCCACAACAGCTTAGTTAGCCCTTACTCAGACATGTCCTTACTCGCCAGAGTCTTTTAAAAGCTCCAGGTGGAACATTCGATTAAATTGCTTGTTCTAGTCAGTTCTCTTTCTGCCCATCAATCTCTCATGTCTGTCAAGCTAACGTTTTTATGCCTCATGCTGGTTTTGTTTTTTCAGGTCCGCGGATTATTGATTTAGATGCCACATGCCACATGACTGGACGTTGTCATTTTTTTCTCTGCGCATTCTCCTTGCTTCAGGCAAGATACAATTAATATTGTTGACTATTTTAATTCCATTGCGAATGAAGGGTCGGTTTTACTAGCAACTGGGTTGACTTTTGAATCCATGTGACACGGTTTTTTGCTTAAGTGTAACCTCTTGTTGGTCAGTAAGTTAACATTAATATTGAATGCGTAGCTCATTTTTTCCCTGATTTTTGCCTTTAGGGATCATCGTTTGGGGAGGATGATTTGAAATGCTAAGCAGGTAGCCGAGCTCTATTTTTTTCAAGAAAATGACATTGATAATGTTAGCACTCAAT
>NW_018210143.1:0-823 GCF_001263595.1 Phalaenopsis equestris | reverse complement strand
CAGGAATGCTAGGAATTCCAATCGATGTTGCCTGTCATTAGCTGAACGTCAATCCATTAATCGACCCATGAATTAGAAGATGAGGTCGCTCGCTCTTACTCTATTCAAATCAATTTGAGAGAAGGTACAGATGTTGGAAGAAGCTAGCTACATCTTAGAGGTGCAATACCCAACCTAAATATCAAATGTAATGATGGTGCAAAAGGCGAACTCCAATTGGAGGATGTGCATCGAATTCACCAATCTAAACTCTACCTACACAAGGATAGCTACCCATTGCCAAGGATTGGCACAATAGTGAACTCAACAGTCAACCAGTCAGCCACTCTGTGATGAGCTTCCTAGAACCTTCTTCGAATATTATCAGATCAAGATGTACCCGACAGATGCAGAGAAGTAAACATTTATAATGAGCGAGGGTGTTATGCTATAATGCAATAGTCTCTAGGCTTACGAGCACTTTGGCTACTTACCAATGATCCACGCATAAGAAAAAGGATTTATCTCAATTTCTTAAAGTTCTAATAATAATATGTTTGATGTAATATAAAAAATTTGGCTATAGAAATGTAAAAAAGTAAGGTTTAGGTGTTTGATATGTAAATAGGCAGAAATTGGATGAAATATACGTAAATGATCCATTTATTTTTATAACTTAAGTCTTATTTTATGAAACAAACAAAATTATGATAATTTCAACTCTATTGGTTGGCTTTTCTTTTTTCTTTTGAAAAGAAATTTAGCTTGAATTTTTAAATATTGAACACATAATTTAGATGTCTATTAATTTATCAAATTTAAATTTCTAACGCAGCCTTTTTTT
>NW_018210142.1:0-822 GCF_001263595.1 Phalaenopsis equestris | reverse complement strand
GAGTGATGTACATTGGAAAGGTCAATTAACATGCTGGTTCATCTATGGTTATATTTCTAAAATAATTGTAAACCTTTAAAAAAGTAAATTTCTTATTAGTTTACTCTATATCCATTTTTACATTACTTTTTACCTGATCAACTGGCAGCTCTAAAGTAAACGTATTGCAGATCTTATTTCTCATTGTCATTGACTTTAACCTTCATATTATATATGGTCTTGTCTGTGGCATTATAGGGAAAATAATATTTCTATGCTAACAAAATTATACCTGCAATACAGTAGAATATAATACATTAGCATGTAAGCAATGAGGATCATGCCGACATACATGATACACAAAAATGACATAGCCACACATATATCCAAAAGGCTTCTAGAGTTTTGACCTCTCAATTAGACTGTTAAATTGGTCTACCAAAAATTTACATATGGCCTCTGACCAATTATACTATGTAAATTCATGTATGTTTAGAGAAAAAAAGATCCTTACATACCTTATAGTTATTGTATGGAAAAAATAAATTTGTAAGTAAAAATTTAATAAAATGTTTAATAAATTAGAGCTACTTTTATTAAGATTAGGAATTTAATTTTATTTTTAAAATCTATAGATGTGAACTTGGATAAAGGCTCCATCATCCAAGTAACTTTGGTTCCTCTATTCGCAAACGAACCATAAGAGCCACCTCATCTATAGTGACTTCAGCTCGTGGCCACCAATAAAGAAGGCTTGCTCCTCAACATTTAAACACCGAAGAATGTGCACAATAAGTGTTATGTCTTTTTGGATGTGTGGCACATTCAAAAAGTGATGAATAC
>NW_018210141.1:0-822 GCF_001263595.1 Phalaenopsis equestris | reverse complement strand
CTCATTATTTTAAGAGCAAGAGCTCTACCCTCGAGTTCCTTCCCCATATTCCAGAATGAACCTCTCGTGGAGTGTAATCAGCTTCAGATGGGGGAAGACACTTGAAGTATGGACCTACAAATGCCTTTTTGTATAATTCATCCCCAATAAGGATGAAGTTGAAAGCCATGTGCCGGAGGCGAATTGACACTGTAGCATCATTAGATAGCGTTCCGTCTTGGAGGAAAGAGATGATGAAATCCATTCGAGATAGCTCTTTTGGGTCATCTATAGGTAATATCACCCATGGGCTTGAATATTAGGAAAATATATCTCCTCGATGCACTTTCTTTTACAAAGATCTCCAATTGTCGAAGTAGCGAGTGTGGAGAGGGCATAAACTCGTATGTTCTGCTCCCGAAGTATGTGAATGAGCTGGTATGTTCAAATTCGGGCAAAAAGTTTTTTTTACTAGACTGAGATAGTGCATCAGTTGTAAGTTATGGGCACCAAATACTCCCTCTACTTGGGATGCGATGAGCTGATAATCAGTATAGATAATCATATTTCGTACTTTACAGTCGATGACAAGTTTTAATCCGACGACGAGAGCTTCTTACTCAACAACATTATTGGTGGTGAAAATTTCAAGTGAAGCCTGTACTCCAAGATATCTTACTTTGGGAGATGAGTAGTATTCCAACATCAGCTCCAGAGTTTTTGAATGCTCTATCCACGTACATTGTCCACTGAGGTGACCGTGGGGGATAAAAAGGTGACACATCAGAAGCAGACACTGTACATTCTGCACAAAGTCGACCAACACCTGTGATTTGATGTTTG
>NW_018210140.1:0-822 GCF_001263595.1 Phalaenopsis equestris | reverse complement strand
ATATCAGAGAAATAAATGAAGAAGAATAAGAGTAGGAATGTGTTATCATGTTTAGTTTAAGAATTTGGGGAGAGGGTATGAAAAATCATGTTTTGATAGAAAAGGATAGAGGGATATTTTGAGATTTTAATCTAAATATGGTCGTGATAAATAATTCAAGTCCGATTAAATAAATCAATCAAGCTTGATTTACGAGGAGAAATAAGATAACACATGCATAATATAAATAGTTAATGTGCAAATAACCCAATCTAACACCTTTCAACAAAGAAAGGTGAGTCCAATTAAGAAGGGAAACACAATTTTGAGGGTGGAAGAGAGAGAATCAATATGTGATTTATGAGTAATTATTTATCATCTATTCATAGACAAAAAAATATTGATCATAATAATAAACAATAAAATTCGTCTAAGATGACTCATATGGAGGCATGAACACAGAGGGCTTCCCTTTACTACCACCAGTCGCCCGCAACTACCGTCATAATCTAGTGCATTTGAAATATATAAAAAACATACAAAATAATTAAAATAATTTGATTTCCATATAGTCAAATAATTCATATATTTTTTAAAATATATTCACACCAATTTCACACATTTTTTAAGATATTGTTATTTGAAAGGGGTCAAATCTCATATGAGCCACTGAATAAATTTATAATTGTTTAAAGATCTGGGACAACTGTAGATTTTTAAAGAAGCAGCTGTGAAACTGCTGCAAAATAAATTATTTTTAAAAAGTATTGGTGGCTATTAAAACTTTTTTTATTTTGAAAATATTATATCATAACTTTTTGATAACCACCGCACTTTAATAAC
>NW_018210139.1:0-822 GCF_001263595.1 Phalaenopsis equestris | reverse complement strand
GGGGCGCTGTTAGCATCCCGCATCAGAGGCGATTGTAAAAGCAAGTAAAGAGTGTTGGATTTAATCCCACATCATTTATTTAAAAAGACATTAGTGTAAAGATACCAAGCTATTAAGCCTTGCCTATAAGATTAAGCTTTTTGTTTGAAAATAAGTTTAACAGGTGTTTCTAGCCTAACTTCATCCCCTTGAGTTCACATTCCCTAAGAAGAAACATCTGAGTATAGTTTGGAGTATGACAACCATAAAGTATGAACCAAGATGTGTAGTCTTCTCATTAAACACATTTGTGTAGGCTCTCATATGGTGTTTGAATATGCTTATGATTATATGTGCAAAAGACAATGCATAAATGGATCAAAATGCACTTTCGACAATAGAATGATGTCATGACAAAAGTATTAAAGAGGAAAAAACCACACAAGCATTGTGGCTCAAGCTGGAGTCTTGTAATTGACCAAAAGCCTCTCCAACAAATTTTATCAAAAGCAAAGACTCTTTATTTTGAATGCCTAAAGGTAAGCCTATTAAATCACATATAAATTAGTTTAATTCAATTATTTATTATTTAAAAATATCGATGTGACTACTAATGATGAGGATCAAACTCACAAATTTTTGTGCTAACTACCTCCGTCTCACTAGCATTTTTTAGACACTGATGTATAAAAAGAAAAAGAGTTAAACTAGAGAAGTGACAAGCCCGCTACTCACAAACAATAAAGTTTCTAAACATAAGTGTTAAGTAAAGCAAATTGAGGGTTTATTTTTTAAGAGCATACCTTATGTGAAGAAACCTAATTCTAGTCATTACAAGTGTAA
>NW_018210138.1:0-822 GCF_001263595.1 Phalaenopsis equestris | reverse complement strand
TTTTTTTTTTTTGCGTGCACTTTTATACTATTATTTTAGTTTGATTCATAAATTTGAAGATCTTTCTTTTTTGCATTCTTTTCTCATGTTGATTTTTATTGCTTTAGCTATGAAAACACTGTAGTGATCATATTTACACTTCTTTGGGCTTAGTTCATTTTTTGTATTTTATCTTGCACTATCTGAACTTCAGTTGATTTTGTTCTCTCTATTTTCTTTTTCATAGAATTTCAAATTATAGCCTTTTATATTAATTTTAATATTTTATTTAAAGAATTTAGTGCGTAAGGTCCTCAACTTTCTTTTTACTCCCCACCTCTCCCCCCAAAAGAAGGTGATTTTGGAAGATTAGTGATAGAAAAAAAAGTTAATGAGATAGGTTGAGGTAGAATAGATGGTGATAAAGTTTTCTGACTGAGGCTAGGGGTAGGTGAAGTAAAAAAGAACTATTAAAAGAGGAAGGCCATAAGGGAAGAAAGGGGGTCACTCTGGCTAAAAGAGCTATGAGGCACTAATAAAATGTGTATGTTGTGATGTGTAAGATAGATACACTTATTTGTTATGCATCCAATATACATTGATAACAATATCTATGTCCCTTCACATAAACAATATTTACGAGTCAAATTTAAAACTTTTAAAAAATAAAAAAGAAAATTAAGAGATATGTATATCCAACATATGTCATGAATAAAACATTTTAACATTAAAATATACAACAACAAAAGAAAAAGTTAAGCAATCTTTTTTTTTTAATTTGAAATATATTACTTAGATAACCTGACAGATACAATCTCAAAGTTTTCCTTTTCTTTTTTTTTT
>NW_018210137.1:0-822 GCF_001263595.1 Phalaenopsis equestris | reverse complement strand
ACAAATGTATAATAATCTCTGACTCGTGCTCACAAACTTAAGATAACGAAAACAACATCGTTTGATTTATGCTGACTACCTTAAAATATTGAACAAGATCATTTGTTATTGTCCACATAATATACCAAATATCAACCGTCATACATACGCAGATCTGTGTTAATCGACATTATTGTCTTCTTTTACTATCTCGTCATGAGATATTTTTTACTTAATTAAATGGATTATCTTTTCTATTTATGAAGATGGCTATTTTTTAGTATTTAAATTATATATATATATATTGGAAAAGTTAATATTTTCCAAAAGTTGTGGGTCAGGGATTCACGGATTCGCATTTTGTCTTCAATAAGAAAAGCGTGGCACAGGAATTGAATTTCAAGGGTTAACCAACGGTGGAAGTTTCTCCATTTCACAAACTATTTTTAAAATAAAAATTATTGTTGAGTTTTTATGTATATTAATATGATTATGCTGTCATATAACACGAGAAACGTGACTTACGGGGGGAAGTCATCATAAAATTATTTGATAAAGCACAAATTTCAATAATCTTAGGATTAAAATTTAGTTGATTGAAAACATAATCATACCAGATTATAGGCTTATATATATGCTTTTTACCTCTAAATCAGTCCAAATCATACACCTAAAATATGTTTTAAATTTTTAAAGCAATTATTTCCTTATCACCAACACTCAATTTACTTCATTTGATTCCTACTATTGCTTTTAATACTTCTCTAATGTTCTTGACCAAGCCCTATACTTTTCCTCCTCTATTATTGCACCTCATATCTATCTATCTATCTATCTATCTAT
>NW_018210136.1:0-822 GCF_001263595.1 Phalaenopsis equestris | reverse complement strand
TATATATATATATATATATATATATAGTTATTTATGAATTAATAATGAGATTGATAAGTGCTAGAAGATTCGTGGTGGTAAAGTCATGAATTATCATTTTAATATTACACGAGAATTTAACACACACTCAAATGGAAAAAAAAAAAAATCGCTAGAGACTATAAGTTTTTATTGGAAAATCTGTAAAGAGAAAAATTACTTGGTTTGGTTCAATTGAAGAAATCAACTATAAATTGAAGATTACAAGTACAATTTCTCGTCCCACAGGAGGGAAATGATTAAACACTCTTCAGAGTTACAACGTCAGTGCGCTAATGAACTTATTGTAAGAAGTTGGCGGAGGTCAATGGTGATTGGCGGCAGCCGACGAATAATGGTCGATGGAGCTAAGCAATTGGTGGTCGGCGGCAGGAGTTGGCAGTGGTTGGTGGCAGTTGACGACGAAATGATGTTGGACTACAATGTCTTCTCTAAGCTTCAAGTTCTTTGAGCTTCAAGCTCTTTTCTAGTATCAAGCTCCTTCCTTCAGGCTTCAAGCTCTTTTCCCTTTTCAAGCGAGAGGTGAGACTCAAGTTATAGAGTTTCGATTGTAATTGATAAAGAAATATAAACCACTTTGACTGGACGGCCGTAGAGATTACCTTGATCAAATAACATTCGATGGACATTTGAGTGTCTTCACGATGTCAGAATTTAGCAATCTTAGTCTTATTGGATTTATCTTATCAATACACCTCATTTGATTATAAGTTCACCAGATTCGACATCCCGTTTACCTTCCAAACATATCTTAAAAACTTTCAAAAATGATTTAGTGGCTTA
>NW_018210135.1:0-822 GCF_001263595.1 Phalaenopsis equestris | reverse complement strand
GCCTTTGTAGTCTATGGACATTATCACAGTTCACATAGCTAATCACAAATCCGACACTTGCAGCTTACTGACATTATCGCAAGTCATCACTATGACCTACCTGACCAACAACGACCAACATGATCCATAGCTCATGTAGTTCCTAACTATGACATCAGTGGCCTATGAACGTTATCACAACTCATGCAACTGTCAACTTTGTCCTTTATAGCCTATGAAAGCTATCACAGCTCATGTGGCTCTCAAATCTGACATTTATGTCCTACAAACATTATCATAGCTCACACAACTCCTAACTCTAGCTTCTACAGCCTTTGTGGACAATCGATGCTTCTGAAGTGATCATCTATTACCCACATTATCAACTACTAACATGGCTTTCAACTACGGCCTCCACAACAAGCTGACACTACAACCATCATCTACAATATTCATGACTGACTACTATCCCCGTAACAATTGACTATGACCTTTGCAAATCGTTATAACTATTATTACTGAATTACTATTGTACATCCATGATGATCAACTTTGTAACATCATTTTCCTTAATCTAAGAAAAGAGTTGATCAATGTACTTACAATCACATAGTGGATTATTTTAACTGAATCGAGTGCTAGACCTAGTTGTTTTTAATCCTTTCTAGAGTTTTCCACGTAAAATTTCTAGTATCTTTACTGGTCCCTTTTTATTTGAGTGTGCTGGATTTTTTAGCAATGCTAAGACACTAAATGATCACTCTAGTGTCTAGAATCGTATAACACACATTAATAAAATTTTAATTTTATAATTTATATTTATAACACTTTATTATTAAAAGC
>NW_018210134.1:0-822 GCF_001263595.1 Phalaenopsis equestris | reverse complement strand
ATACAACTGTCTATATACTAACTTCCCTTCTAATCTAAACATATATACCTAATCTATTTTATATTGAATCTGGGAGACCGAAGCTACTAACCAACACATAAACCAGAAGCACCTTTACTTCCTCTTGAATTGACCCAAGTTCTTCTTCCGTCTTTTCCAATCACACATCTTGAGGCTGAGAGTGATTGGCCTCTAGGATCAGAAGGGTTTCAGCTTAACGAGACTGGCACTCCACCAAGCCAAACGACCTTTACATGCCGGCTACTCCAACTGGGTTAATTGTCAGACATGCAGTGCTACACCAGGCGGTCTTCTCGATTGCCCAAAAACCTCAACATATCCCAGATTTACTGTAACGGCTACCTAAGAAGCACCATGCTCCATGTGAGATGAAGTTTTAATCCCGTTGTTGGAGAAAGGATCCATCATCCTATGTAGATCTGAAGTGGTTAAGGAAAAACTATTTCCCCAATCTTTTGTTTCACTAGCAGGGAGGGGCAGTGGTCCGAGAGGCATCAACCGGGGGAGCATTATGGATTGTTACCTGAATAACTGGCCATGGCTACTTTGGCAGTACTTATGTAACTGCTAGCTCCTACCTGTACCCCACTATCAGTGTAGGAGGATCCCGGGTTGAAGTCAATGGCTCAGCCAACTTATCCTCAACACAGGTTACTGCTAACGACTGACACTTCTTTATTTTGGAGTTGCACTCCTTCATTTGAGACCTCGAGCTTCTCCTTAAACGCAGGATGCTTTCCGAGTCACTCACAGTTAAAGGAATACTTTGCCCTCTATTTCATAACCTAAAATACCTTTTTT
>NW_018210133.1:0-822 GCF_001263595.1 Phalaenopsis equestris | reverse complement strand
CGTTACCAACCCCACAGATGTTAGGGCTGTGCATTTAACGAATCTAGCTCGAAGATCGTTAACTGCTCAAAAATTGATTTAAATTTTGGCTCAGATCGAAACAAGTGAGCCGAGCTACGAGTCAAAATTTTGGATTAAATTTTTTGCGAACCGACCATAGGCATAGCTCGGTTCGAAATCGGATCGTTAACGGTCATAAATTACCTCATCGACGAAGCTCGCAAGAGCTTCAAGCTTCAACATTGCTTGTTCCATCTGTCCCATATAACTTGTCCTTCCGGAAGAGTTCAAGGGATCAACGGCTAATGTCTCAAAGAGCGCCTGCTGAAGTCTTTCCAATCCATGCGAAAGAGCGTCTTCTGCTTGCTGCAATGATAGCTGCAGGTTGCAGACTGCCATTCGTTGCTGTTCTGTTAATGGATTTAATTGAGGGGAAAGAACCTGTCTTGATATGAAATATAAGAGTCAAGGGCATTTACAAAAAAATCCTTTTTTATTTACATTTATACCTCCCAAATTTTTCACATAATGCATAGGTGGACATATATGTAAAAAATGAGGTTCGGGTGTTAGATATGAAAATATTATTGTGCAAAACAATGCGGGGAAACAAATTCACATGAAACAAGTCTGCCAGCGTCCACATTTGACGGATGGGGAGAAAAGGAAAAGTCGATCGAATTAGGATTACAACTCAAACACATTCAAATGCTCCTTAATCCCTCGTATAAGCGAGGATTAAGATGTACAAATTAGAAATATTTCAAATATAGGAAAAATCATATATTTAGATCTCCTCAAATTAGGTTTCATAATATAAAA
>NW_018210132.1:0-822 GCF_001263595.1 Phalaenopsis equestris | reverse complement strand
CACCACCACCACCAGCATCAACTTCCTTCTCGGAATCCTCCTCCATCGACCTGCTTTGCTTGTATAACTGGCAAGGAGGACACACTAGAAACTCCACTGAGTTGTCTCCCTGTATCCACTGATTTCTTCTATACATTATCATTTCTGCAGCTTGGAACTGGGCACAATAATAAAATCAATTTTTATTTTTCCAATCAAAGTGAGTTTATTTCTTTTTAAATATTTGGGTATACCACTTTCCCATGTTAGTGCTTTGGAGGACATTCAGACTCTTTTTGATATGCTTTATATGTGGTTTTTAGGTTAGAAATATAAATTATTAATTATGATAGACCATTTTTAACTTATAATTTATTTTATCTAGAATTAACTTTAATATTGATTGAGATGTCTATTTTTATTTTGTTGTGTCCATAAAGTAACTAGCATGATGTCTATATTCATATATGACAATGTTAGTCTTGATAAGCACTATAATACATCATAGCATCGAACTATTCTTTCCAAACAAAAATAAACATCCTATATATTTTTAAAAAATAAAAATTATTTCAAATATCTTATGAACCACATACATGTTTGCCTCAATGATGAATGATGAACTATGGATCTAGTTTAGGTAGATACTCATTCAAAGTTACTTAGCAAAAAAAATTATAGCCCATGACTTAAATATTAAAATGGATGCATTTTGCCATAGATAATGCCAAGGATGGGGATATATATTCAAGGCGGGTTGGTTCCTCTTGACTATCTTATACTTGAGTAAGTCTTTATATATTAATATTATAATGTATGTATATATATATATATATATATATA
>NW_018210131.1:0-822 GCF_001263595.1 Phalaenopsis equestris | reverse complement strand
AAATTGTTGTATTATTAACTATAAAGTAGAATATATAATTGTCATTGAAGTTAATTAGCGAATAGATGATTAACTAAAAGGCTTTTTAGAAGATGTGAACCAATCACAAAAGATGTTTTTACATTCTGTGATAGTCAAAGTGTTAGTAACTTGACAAAAAAAGGCCACTTTCTACTCTCAAACAAATCACATATAACATAAGTACCACTTCTTATGTTGCTTGTTCGAAGATAATATTTAAAACTTATAAGCATATAAAATCTTACTAATAAGCTCTTCCAAATGACTCCCACTTGTAAAGCCTACACAAACATTCATAGATGATGATATGTATGTCATATAAGAAAGGTTTTGGCATCATACAACTAAATTGGCACATCAAGAAAATTATCTCCAAGTTGAATATTGTTACGATTTGAAGAAAAAAATGATTTTTATTTAACACGTATAAAATCTCTATCTACCACCATATACCCAACTCTTATAAATTTTTATCTATCATTATCAACCTTACATTTATATTATGATACTTATCATCATCTATCTAATAAATTCAAGCCTATCACCTAAAACATTCGAATATCATATAAAGAGATGACTTTAATTGTTTTAATGCATCCCACAAATAAAAGTTAACATCATTTGTTACAACTTTTCCTATAGTGACAAAAGAAAAAAATGGAGTATAAATGGGTTGAATCCAAATATGTTCGTTAAACCATACCCAAGGAATAGAGCGTTGGACCGAGGGAGGAAGATCAAGAGAGGGAGAGAAAGAGACGAAAAAAGAGAGAAAGAAGATGAAGATTTCACCCGTCGGGG
>NW_018210130.1:0-822 GCF_001263595.1 Phalaenopsis equestris | reverse complement strand
CAGTTGCAATGGTTTGAAGAAGCAACTGCTTCACATCTGTGGATGAAATTGCTTTTTAAGCAGATTTCCTAAGCTATAAGGGCATTATGGGCTTAATAGATCGAGCCTAATTTTCACGCACCACAAATTTGACTGCAAGTAGATTGTACTCACCAACCACACATCGATCGAAGTTATAGTTATAGGATGTGCCTCTCAGAAGAACTAGACGAGCTCCTCAACCGGGCTCGTTGTATTAATGCAAGGTGCTCCGCCCGAGCTCGTCAATACTTATCGGGTTTCTCCACTGAGCTGCCCCGCATTCATCAAGTTACTTTGACAAGTTTGTCGAACGATATTTCAAGGTTTCCTATACTGCATGAGGAAGCAAACTCCAATTCATCACTCTTAATGCCAATCATATTATCCATTATATATATATCACCTCTAGCACAGTTGAAATGATTCCATTTTGTTGATGTACGTTGATGAAGTGGTGGCTTCCTGAAGGTGGTGGTATGGGGACAACGATGGTGGTGATCCGGTGGTCGTGGTGGCTAAATGTAGATGATTCGATGGTGACAACAATGATGGTCCCTGGCGGGTAATGGTGGTTCAGTGGCGAGTGGCGACGGTGGCCAGACAGCGCTAGTCCGAAAACGATAACAACGGTGTTAGGGCAACAGTGGTTGGACGATGGTGATCTAGCGGTGGATCTCTGAAAGAGCTTGGAGTTCCTTCAGCCTTATCCAGCATGCTCTAGGTCCCTCTTCCTAACCAGAGTAATGGTCTATTTATAGATTTTCAGAGTGATATTCTCCCTTAATTACCACATTGATTCAA
>NW_018210129.1:0-822 GCF_001263595.1 Phalaenopsis equestris | reverse complement strand
AGAGAGAGAGAGAGAGAGAGAGACGATGAGCCAGGAGAAAGCAAGAGGAGAGCCAAAGGTTCTGCTCGAGGATATCGAGGAAGCGAAATGGCCGAGAAGAGGGAGGAAGAAGGGAGCCGCCGCCGTGAAGCTGGAGGGCTACGTCGACGAAGGCGAATCTCTGGAATCCGGCGAAGATGGATGCCCAACTGTGGCGAGAACGAAGAGTTTGACCGACGAGGATCTTGAGGAACTCAAGGGATGCCTCGACCTAGGCTTTGGTTTCAGCTACGACGAGATCCCGGAGCTCTGCGGCACCCTGCCTGCTCTCGAGCTCTGCTATTCCATGAGCCAACGATTCCTCGACGAGCAGCAGCAACGATCTACCGCGGGGTATCACGCCGTCGGTTCCATCTCTCCTGTTCGAGTTGCGAATTGGAAGATCTCCAATCCAGGTAAGACGGTTTCCTCTTTGTAACTGATTTCTTGGTTATAAATTGTTACCTAGGGATGAAATTAATTGTTGAAGCAGGGAGAAATTTTCCGAGATTTTTTTTGCGGTTTATGTTTTTTGTCTGCGATTTGATGGTGGATGTTGTCTTGGTTGTTCTTGAATTTTGAGTTTTAGAATAATTTTCATCTCTTTGCTACAGGGGACCATCCCGACGAAGTTAAAGCACGTCTCAAGTATTGGGCACAAGCAGTGGCGTGTACAGTCAAATTATGCAGCTAAAAGTTCTTCTTCTCAAACCGATCATGGATCTGCAGAGGCTTTCGTGCTTCGTACTGTAGAACTCTTTGGAAGCTGGAAGCCATTGGAAGCTAAGTTTCTTCAAATATGGA
>NW_018210128.1:0-822 GCF_001263595.1 Phalaenopsis equestris | reverse complement strand
AAATTGATTAGATAAAGAGGATTTATCATACCTGGAGGACAGGTAGAGGTATTTATTGCACAAAGGCAATGGGAAGTGTTATGCTACACCACTACTGCTGTCGTTATCTCTGTCGTTAAGGAATTCTATTCAAATCTTCATGGATTATATCATGGATTGGTCTATGTTCGAAGTAAGTTTGTATCTTTTACTCCTTAAAGGATCAATGAGCTATTCTTGGTGGATGACATGCTAATTTGCAAATTTTCTAACTTCACTATGACTAGAGAAAATTTGACCGAGATTCCTGATGGATAGCAAAGAATGTTGGAAATTGAGATGTGATTCCAAAGTTAGTTTCCCTATTGCAAGATTAAATTTATCATTCAAGCCTTGACACTTTTTCATTTATGCTAAATTTCTTCCTACCAGGAACATAAAGGAAGTAACGAAATAATGTGTAATCCTCAATTACTATATTTAGACTGGAAGACAAATTGATGTGGGATCACTTATTTATAGATCCATCCTTGGAGTTGTACTAAATGGATCTATGACTAGGCTTAGACACCCTACTGTTATTTTCTTAATTAATTGTCAAGCTTAAGTCTCTTATGAAAGTTTGGAAAATGTACTTCTGCCATGGAAGCCCATGGACCAGTCTATCTTGTTATGTGACAACATCAATCTTTTTGTGGCACATGGAAGAAGATCTTATATGGAACAGTCTTCTCGCCCTTCCACATCATCACAAACTTGACATACAAATTGTTTGGCTAGTATCTTGGAGGAAGTAGGGAAGATAAAAAAGGAGATATTAGTGATTCACAATCGGATCAGTAA
>NW_018210127.1:0-822 GCF_001263595.1 Phalaenopsis equestris | reverse complement strand
ACCAAAACATCAAATAAGGCTGGCCTGCCAATTCACGAAAGTCCAAAATTGATTGCTCCTAATTAAAATAATAATGCATAATCAAACGTCATCAAACAAGGTAATTAATTAATGATCCCTTAATGGGCGGCTTTACCTTCAGTAATTAAGCTAATCAGATCTATTTAAGACTAAGCGCCTCCTGCATTAGGGGAAGCACAATTCTTTCCTCCTAAACTATGGCAAACACAAAATCTCTTGGCCTACTACTAGTCATATTGTTATGCTTCGAGTTAACCGTAGAAGGCGGTTCAGGGGGAAGAAAAGAGCTCACTGCACGAATCAAGAAAGATTCATCCCCTGATAATGGTTCGTGCAAGCCGCGGATCGAAATATTCGGCTATCCGTGCGAGGAACACACGGTAACACTCCCTTCTTGTTTTACTGAAGCATATGCATGTGTTTGATGGGAGAAAATATTACGTCCGGACATCCTTATGTGCGGATGACGACGTGGATCTGACTGTGTCACGCTATTGTGCACAGCTGCGTGGTAAAATTCACGTCATCATCTACATATTTGGACAACACGCCTAATATCTTTGTGTTCGTAGGTAACGACGAAAGATGGATACATTCTGAGCGTACAGAGAATTCCTGGGAGAAGATCGGGCGAATCCTCCGATGGCAGCAAAGGGCCTGTTTTGCTGCAACATGGCCTTTTCATGGTGCCTAGCTTTCTCTAAATTATAATAGAAATGCATAAAATTTACTTGGGGTTCATTGGCATCATTTCTATTTTTATTTTTATCATTTAAAATATATATATATATATATATATAG
>NW_018210126.1:0-822 GCF_001263595.1 Phalaenopsis equestris | reverse complement strand
CTTAATGAAAATAATATTAAGAAATAGATTTAGGTCGGCTGGGCATTATAAAACAAAAGGTATAAGAAAAATAAATAAGGCAGTTAAACTAGCTTAATGTGGAAAGATTAAGAAGGAAATATATATATATATAAGATAGCATGAATAAACTTATGAAAAAAAAATTACACAATAGAATTGATAACTCGGCAGTTTTTATAGGAACAAAAAAACAATGATGATACAAAAAGCCATCCCTAAGTATTTGAGATAAGACTTATGATGAAGAGGATATTATAGATCATTCAGGGTAACTTTCTAACAGATTTAAATTATTAAAAAAATTAGAACATGTTTGGAGTTGAGAACATATTAGAAAAATTGAAAACAAGAATTTGGTAATGCTTGCAACCAGTTCATTAAGTAGCGTGATCCCAAATGAGACAATGAATAGTCAAGATAAAGCCCTTACCTCAAAAGAATTTAAGATGAAAAAATAGTTGGATAATATTCAAGTGAGCCCAACTCCAAATGTTTTTCAGTTACTAGAATAAAAAAAAAGGCTTCACATTTTCTTCACTGAAATAATTTTTTAAAATATCAATTTACATTTTTAGCATCCCTCCAAGCATCCATATGGAAAAGGTGAGGAAATAAATGCTTCAACAAAAGATTTTCATCAACTCTGGTGAGGTTCGAACACGTTCTAAATTATTAAAAAAATAATATTAAGAAGAACGCTTTCATTCATTGTTTCTACAGATAGAACTCTTTAGCTTTAACCAAATTGTCATAAGTTGATGAAACGATACAACAACAACAGCAACAACAACAAAGCCTTAA
>NW_018210125.1:0-822 GCF_001263595.1 Phalaenopsis equestris | reverse complement strand
AATATTAAGATAGGATTCATGATAAGTTGGCCTTAAAAATCAGTTTATTTGCTCTGAGAGGAGAACCATATGTTTATATAGAAATTATATTGTTTTAATATCAAATCAAATACAATAATTTTGAGGCCCATTCTTATAATTATATATTTATACACATACAATCAATTCTTTGCAAAATATAAGAAAATTATGTTTTTCACACCATTACGTCGCAGGGGGGCTTGACAAGCAGTTTTTTTTTCTCTTGAGGCTTTTACATACCGGTCACTCAATTCTTATGTATTAACATATTAATCACCCAAACTTTAATTTTTACATACGGACCACCCTATTCCTATTGTTCCGTCGTAAGTTGGATGGCTTGTTGGTAAACATTGAAATTTGGGTGCTTGATATGTCAATATATAGGAATTGAATGGTAGGTATGTAAATCTCTCTTTTATCTTTAAAGGCAGCTGGTTAGATGTCTTTTATCTCCTTTTAATGTTTGAAGTTCCTTCAGAGCTACCAATTCTGTTGATGATCTTCTAGCAGAAAGGTCTCTCCACTAGTTTCTCGCCTCTTTCATATTGTTGATGGTTTTGAGATTTTAAGTGAGGGGAGGGTATGAGAAGGAAGTTAATGAAGGACAAGTTTATATATATAAATAATACAAATTTTAAGTGTTACAAATGCAAAGCCCCCCACAATAGAAATGAAGAGATGCTGTGTGCTAGGCTCGCAGGAAAATTCTTGCTGTATGTAATAACTTTAGCTGCATTTGTGTGCGTTTGAAGAGTGTATTTCAGGTTTAGCACGCTCATGTTTATTTTTCTTTTTTTT
>NW_018210124.1:0-822 GCF_001263595.1 Phalaenopsis equestris | reverse complement strand
AATCAATGGAATGTTGCAAACTCGGGTGAACATGAGTCTTGGAAGGTTGACAATATGTGTGGATTCAAGAATTATAGAGAAAACAGTACTAAAATTTTCTTCCACTTTAATCTCCCCTAAAGGGACTTTTTTCTTAAAGAATGATTGATTATCAAAGAAGTGGACGGATATAAATTTCTCTTCTCGATGGAATAATATTTATATCCCTATTGAATTCACATACGCACTAAAAATACACTTGAAGGCTTTAGGATCAAATTTATTTCAATCAAATTCATTATTGTGGGAAAATGCAGCACACTCAAACAGTACAAGATTATAAAGAACACGTGTTTTATAAAACCATTTGTCTGGATTTTTCAATTAAGGTAATTGTATGCAGCCAATTTATGGTACATTTGTATTTAACCAATATATAAAGTAACTAGTTGTTAGTAATATTTACGGGTGTTAGTGATAAACAAAATAATTTGTTTACACCAATAAGAAATTTCTACTTTTCAACCAGATGCATCGCTTTGCTGAATTCTCGGGGCAAGAACTTTGATTGATAAAATCACTTTGATTTAGCCAACTTTTTTAATGTGATTAAAATATTTTAAAACTCTATCAGAATGTAGGATTTGCATTTCAACATAGTATTATATTTTGACCATATTGTGAATGTTCTTGAACAATTATTTTGTATCAGATTTATCATTTAACATGTGTAACTAATACAAACAAGTTTGTTCATAGATAAATTGATGAATCATTTAAGATTGTGATAATGAACGAAACCCAGATGTCATTATGCAGTGAAAAATATTTGATAGCTTTATA
>NW_018210123.1:0-822 GCF_001263595.1 Phalaenopsis equestris | reverse complement strand
ATATATATATATATAATTACATTATTATGGTCTTTTTCTATGCTAGCTCTATTAAAAAGTTAGCATGCTACCTTAACTTCTTTAGAATACAACTCGAAAAATTTGGGCTTTAGTTCACCCAATTAATTTTCGAGATAGGCTCGAATTCACAATCACAAACATGTCTAAATTTTCAGATCAAGTTAAAGCAGAACCGCCAACCCAAATTTAACCCAAACTCTAATCAAAATTAACTCAGCTTGAACTTAAATAGCTATCATGCATGTACTAAATGAATTATGTTGTTCGGGTACGTGTCAATCTAGTTGAGGGGGGATAGCCAATTTTTAGACCGTTGGTGGACACTTTCTTTGCATTTTGCTCTGGCTATAGATGATGGGATTGCCGGTAAAGATGAAGTTATTGTTCTTTAGACTGGTGGTGGCTACTTTCTTTACTACAGAAGATGGCATATGCCCTTCATGTTCTTTGATTCCTGGTGCGATGTACAGTCGGTTCTTAATTTTTTATTAATCTGATGAATAAAATTTGGACTAGGAAATTATTATTTTAATTAGAATCCATTACATGTAGCCCTATCAACCTTAGAGGTTAATGCAGGGCTAGTTTGTAAAACAATATTGTCATTGATGCTTGCGGGGCATCTACATACATACCACACAATTCTAATAGATTACAATATCTCACACCTACACATTCATATTTACATGCACAACACTGAAATCTCTAATATCACGTAAAAAATATCACTAACAATGTATTTTCAAAAATGAATTGCACATCTTCATGTATAATTTTATGACACCAAAATATTATGAGTAT
>NW_018210122.1:0-822 GCF_001263595.1 Phalaenopsis equestris | reverse complement strand
CAATCAATAATGACAAAATTTTCAGACATCCAATCTATTTTTAAAATCACATCAAATTCCACCAAAGGCAACAAATTAAGTTAGACATTAAAATCCTTCCACCAATCATAAGTGTTATCTCACATGATTTATCAACTTCCAGAAAAACACCATTTGGCATTTATACTGATAATATCCAAGGCATTAAAATAACATTTAATTGCAACATTTTAGCCAGTTCATCAGCTATATAAGAATGTGATACTCCTGAATCAAATAGTACTCTTATCAGTCTACTTAAAATATATAATACCTATCATGAAAATCATTGCATTAAACATTTTGAGTTGACTTATTAATATATATATATATATATCTTTTTTATGTATAACTTGACATGAATCCTGTGATGCTTAAAGTGCACTGATTTGAAATTGTTAAAGGAAAACATATTTGTGATGACATCAAGGGAGTCCTTAGTTTCCTGCTATGATAATGCATACACTCTGAGCTAAACAGTCTGTTGAGTCTAACTTGTATTTGTCAGCACTAATCCTGAAGAGTCGGCTGCCAACAGTCTACCATAGGTCCTTTGAGGTAGCACTGCTCCTGAAATCTGTTGGAGCCCTCTGACCTAATTTTGGACAATTCTTCGTCATATGCCCTGGTTGGTGGCACCAAAAACAAGTGTTGGATTCAAATAAGCACTCACCCTTATAAGACCTTCCACATTTATCACACTTCTTCAGTTCAAACTGGGTGCCCATGCTGTTAGATTTAGCTTTCTTAGCACTTGTACCAACAAACTGAAAGGGCTACCTCTGAGAGCGCTGAGGAAATCTG
>NW_018210121.1:0-822 GCF_001263595.1 Phalaenopsis equestris | reverse complement strand
TTCGATGCATAGTTTTGATGGCTAATGGCCATAAAATTCAACATGTTGTGCAACCTATCTGCTCTCAACCCAAAAAAAAGGGTCTTGACACATATCAGGATTTCACTAAAAAGTCAAATTGAACTCAATCAACTATTTCCAAGTGCAGTTAATATGGGATTAAGGTCACGCGTGAAGAGAATTCGTTGGTCATTTAAATTAGGAATTTCGGATGTTTCTGTTTGAGATTACCCTTCCCCTCTTGAGTGGTGATGCTAATTATTGGAATCCCATCACCAACATGCATGCCAAGTCTACTAACCCTTGATGCGGCTTAACTATATCCAATTTGACAAGTGGTTCTACAGAAGTAGATCTTTGCTGCCAATCACGATTATCCCATCCAAGCTTTTCCACTTTTACAGTTTCGGTTCCTATTCCAAGACTTTACACAGAAATTGAGCTTTCGATTTTTTTCGTAGTTGAGCAACCCTATAGGCCATACGAAAAAATCTATACATAGTTAATGCATTTAATGACTTTAACTTTTACTCAATTAAATTTTCATATTCTCTATTTTAGTCTTCTGTGTACCTATTGATATATGATGCCTTTGAATGCGGTACTGGTGTGATAAACAACATTCATAGGAAGACATCTCCCTATACTAACACAATACTTAAATTTTCATCAACTTGCTGATCTCTCTTTAAAATACTTTTTTTTTGTTTAATATTTGTTAAGGTTTTGCAAGAATAATGAATTTTTTCTAATTTTCTACAAGTTGAATTCCATGTACTACTAAATAAAAAAATACAACAACAACAACAACAAAGCCTTAAT
>NW_018210120.1:0-821 GCF_001263595.1 Phalaenopsis equestris | reverse complement strand
GTAATTTAAGCAAGATTTTTTTAGCGAGAGTATTCTTGAATATTTCCCAAGCTGTACTTAACCAAAGAGATAAATTTCTTTGCGAGTGCTCTTGAACCCAGAACAAAAATGTTCTTTTTTTGGTTCTCTAGTTATGTGTGCTTATATAGAGATTTTCTTTTTGGATACCGTGTTTCGAGATATTTCGATCCAATCTTGTTCTGACGTATAATCTGGACCTATTACACCAGGATCACCTTATAAATAAACACTCAATATATAATTTTTTAAAAAATTTGTTTGTTTATTTTCGTGGTATATCTCATCATTTTCAATTCCTCTCCTCTTCAAATACTTTATATGATCTGAAAAGTGAATTATATGATGACGACCTATAAATAGACAGACTGGTGACTCTGAGTTTTTAAAAAAGAACTAAAAACAACATACGACGGTTATCACAACTCATGCAACTCACATCCTCAATAAGTTTTTTTAAACATTATTTTATTATTTTTTATTTAGAAGCTCCTTTAAAATAACCTTTTTCACAAAGTTATCCCAAAATTTTGAGAATATCACTACATAAAATCAATCATTAACATTAAAGTAATCTTTTTTTATAGATATATTTTAATTTGATTATATAAAAATAGGGGCCTTTAACTACATACCGCCCGATTCCTATGTATTCACATTTCAAATACCTAAACTTCAATTTTTATACATGCCACCCCATTCATAATTTCTGCCAATACGTAGGGCTTTCTGTAGGTAAAAATGAAGTTTAGGTGATTGATATGTGAATCCAGAATTGGCTGGTAAACATATATATATATATA
>NW_018210119.1:0-821 GCF_001263595.1 Phalaenopsis equestris | reverse complement strand
TTTTTTTGCATTTTTAGGACATTGTTATAATTTGAATATTTACAACAAAGTCTTTTTAAAACTACAAAACAACACTAAAATAAAGTTATAATACAAATTGTTGAAGGACAAAAAATTTTCAGTTTGGTTTTGCATGCACGACGAGGGAATATTATTTAATTACATGTTTAAGATTATGCGGTGCACTTTTTGTTATCTGGCGAGGATATGTTTTACATAATTTTTTCAAAAAATTACGGTGGGAAAGTTACTTCTAGCAACTTGACCTGACTAAACGTGATGGCTGTCAGAAAATTAGGGTCTAACTTTCAAACAACTGGAGCTTTTTGAACAATAGATTATTTTGCACCAACTTTATAATTGTTTCTTCAAATGACTACAGATCCAAAAGCATTATATTAATGTCATGTTGATGCTATTCAAATTATTTTTTATCAATATATATAAAGCCGTTAACTTCAAATAATCATAATTATGTTTATTTTAATGATTCAAATCTAGCATATATATCTACCTGTTTAATAGTCATATTTAATTTCAAATCGGAACTGATGCTAACCCGACGTGAGCCTGATTGACATCAACCCGACCTGAACATTAAATGGGTTGGTGAATTTGGATAATCATTTTTTAGGTAAAATTTGGGTTCGCTCCGGCCTAGTTCGAGTTGTTTGGTCATATTCATGTCAATTTCGTGTTATGTCAATTTTTCAGGTTTGTGGATCAACTTGAACCTAACCCGACAAATTAAACTTGTTGGGATTCAGACCATGGATAACCTTAACCTAAGCTAAATATTAATTGGGTCAACTCATACTCAA
>NW_018210118.1:0-821 GCF_001263595.1 Phalaenopsis equestris | reverse complement strand
TGATTTATGAGATGTATTTTCTTGGTTTTCTTCGATGATTTATTTCTATATATCATTTTCTTGATTAATTAGTGAATTTCATTTGTGTTAACAATAAAATTTTGTTTATTCCAAATAAAATCAATAAGGCTCTTAAAATATTTCATGATCTTCGACTCATACCCATTGCACAGAAGAAAAAAATGGTTAACCATAGAATTCAAATAAAAATAGGCATATTTTATCCCAATTTTACAACCTAAAAAGGGGGAACGAATCTCTGTGATGACATGTAGATTGAGAAATCCACAACTTCATAAATTCTATCCTTCTTTTGACCTTAACATATACATAAAGAGGACTTTCTATCCTACTGACAACAAACATGTTGACGAAGTTTAAGAAGACTATGAATCTCTACATTTTTTAAATCAAAGTAATGTGAGCATCACATATCTTGAAGAATAGTAATAATTATCTACCTCTGTTTTCTATCTTTTTTTAACACATTAGCTTTTGTTTTTATTTTAAAGTAAGATTTTAGGAAACTATATCTTGTTTGTTATCACAAAAACTAGGTTTAAAAGTTTAATAAACTAGAGATTCTTCCTACAAACTAGTTATTAACAATTTCCTTGTGGGATTGATATGCGTTACTTTTGAACCACATTATTACTTAACAAGTATACTTGCATTGTGCAACTGACTTACTTTGTGGTAAGTTTCATCGTGTCAAGTTTTTGACACTACTCCTATGGAAGGGGATTAAGAAAATTTTGATTTTAGGAGAACTTTACTTGAACCATTGAATTGATACAACAAAAATATATGCATTTTTAGAC
>NW_018210117.1:0-821 GCF_001263595.1 Phalaenopsis equestris | reverse complement strand
AAAAAAAAATATTGGCACTAATCCAATTATATGAGAGGGTTCCACCCATATACAATTTCAATGGGCCACAAATTGTGGATTCACTAGTGGACCTATTGTAAAAAAATTCAACCTATGGAAGAAGCAAAATCCCATTGTTAAATGTTTTTAACTATAAAATGCTTGATAAAAATAAAAAATTATGATTCATCGTATCTTCATACCAATTTGTCAGCGGATGCACTACTGAACTGAATTGAAATTTTGTACCCAATTTACCTTATAATGTTCCAAAAATTTTACTCATAATCTTCACATATCGAATTGAAGTGATGGCCTTAAGCATACCATGAAGATGAATTATCTCTCTGAAGTATAAATTTGCAATGTATGTGACATGTGATCTTATGGTAAGATGCAAAATGTATCATCTTTGAGAAGCGGTCTACACCACCATAATAGAGTCGTTGCTTCGTTATGTCTGGAGCAACCTGCAACAAAATCTATACACACATCTTTTCAATGAACAATTATCAGAGTATAGAGACCTGTATTCCTCTCTTAAGTCATAGCTAAAAAACATACCATATTAAGTCATAGCTAAAAAATATCTTATCCCTACCAAAATGTCCTGTCATCTCTCAATTGTGACACTACTATAAAATGCACTACCTGAGTAAACTCTTAAAAATGCATTGCATCAATTTTTTATGTCACGAGTGTAGGGTTTTCACTTGCATGACTAAGGATAACTTATGGTCTGTCTGTAACATCTAGTAGTTCAGACACCCACCCGAGACTTTTGGGAGCGTGTTAAGGGGCACGTAGCCAGGGTCATTTTG
>NW_018210116.1:0-821 GCF_001263595.1 Phalaenopsis equestris | reverse complement strand
AAAAAAAAAATCTCCATAATGAATTGATAGAAGCTCACAGTTATTAAATTCAATATTGTAATTAAATTTAATAAAGAAAATAAAGTATGGTACATAACCCAATTTGAAGAAAATATTCAATCCTCAACCTAAAATTTCATAAAAATTCACATTCCACAGAAATTAGATCTAATTATCAAACAACCAATGAACATTTAAAACATTCAATAAAAAATTTCAGACAAATAGAGATGATTATTAAGTTAATAAGTTCTTAATGATATTTACCAAGGTTTAAACATACCCTACGCGAAGCAAAAGCACGTATATATATCAAGCAAACTTTACTCAATCGAATCTTGCAAATTCCGATAGTCATAGTACCATTCTAACCAAATCTTACAATTCTTAACAGCCTTTAAAATAGACCATTCTAACTAAATCGGATCTTGCAAGTGCAAGATAAGCAAAGGAAAATAGAGCGTAGATGATCTGTAAAAATGGCAAAAAACACCACCATTCCAACAAGAATTTTAAAATAGACCATGTAATCACTCCTGCGAAGACCACAATCATACACTAGTATGGTAAGAATCGCAAATCAAAGAAAGCCCTAAACCATAGAGCCATGAGAACGCATAACAGAGAGCCAAAAATCAGAGAACAAAAAATTGTCTAAAGAAAAGTTCTAACCCAACAAATTACAAATCAAAGAGCCAAAAATCCCACAAAGAAAGTCATTCAATCTGCGATTAAACGCACGAATTACTCACGCATCACAGTTACGAGAGATCAGAGGGAGGAGGAAATGCGATAGTGCAGACGAGATGAGAGAGAGAGAG
>NW_018210115.1:0-821 GCF_001263595.1 Phalaenopsis equestris | reverse complement strand
CATTGTATCTCTCACAACTTCCTCTAGAGTGCTCCTCTGTCATTTTGTGCCTTCCATTGTCCAAGTTCCCTTCTTTCTACCATAGTGTGGCGGCCACAGTATTTTTTAGATTGTTTAATTTGTGTCTACTGATGAAGCTAAACTAGATGTGGGTTTAATATAAAGATCTTTTTTTAGATTAGTTAGTTTCATCCATCAAGTTAATAATATTGTGTATTTTGCTCTTTTGTTTTGGTACATAAAACATATACTAGAAAAATCACTCTTTGTTTTACAGTATTATGCATAATATTTATCTTGTGTGTGATTGGAATTTTGACATGCTAAAATTCTAAATTTAGATTCAGAAAATTGTGCCTGTAGACAGGGCGTTCATTATTTGGACTCTTTTCTTGCTCAAAATGAAATATAATTGGCTTTGGTAGTTGATGGCTCACATGAACAAATGTACTTGAAATAGTGACATAACAATCTTTTTTGTTATATTCTCAATGGTAAATTATTCTGTTTGATGAAATAATGATAATTAAGACATTTATTTTTATTTTCTCTATCCAATTAATGAATTTGATCATTTCTTAAGTACCCTTGGTTTTTTTTTACTTTATATTTGTACAGTGTGGCCAACATAGGTACGACATCTACACTTAGATGTCAATCTTCTAATCAAGACCAATCCTTCGTCGGTTAAATTACATAGTAAAAGAGGCACATGGAATGAAAGTACCAAGATGTTTGCAATTTGGAGTTGGAATGATCAATAAAATGAAAATTCTTGCTAGAACAAATGATAGTGCTGTTGCTTGTAATAAAGTTTCTCT
>NW_018210114.1:0-821 GCF_001263595.1 Phalaenopsis equestris | reverse complement strand
CTGTTCTTTGTGCGATCTCGCAAGATTCTAGGGTTCGGCGAAAGGTTGGAAGATGAAGCAGAAGACGCTAATCTATAGCTTCGTGTCGCGGGGAACGGTGATCCTTGCGGAGTACACGGAGTTCAAGGGCAACTTCATGGAGATCGCATCGCAGTGCCTTCAGAGGCTGCCGGCTACCAACGACAAGTTCACTTACAGCTGTGATGGCCACACCTTTAACTTTCTTGTCGAAAATGGATACAGTGAGTGCACCGTACTCTCTCCGTTTCGTTGGTTTTACCTAGCTTGTCGACTTCTCTATCTGGCTTTGATTTTGTGTTGATTTGTGGTAATTTTGATAGAATCCTGCTAGTAGCTGTTGATTCTGTTAGACTAAGCATTTAGTACTTACTCAATTATTGATTGATTAAGAGTTCATTGCCCGTGGTTAATTTCTTGTGATTTTTTTTTTCGCTTCATTGGGATTGAGTTCTAGTTTTTGCAAACAATGTCTAGATTCTGTTATATGGTGCTTAAAATGATTAATCTGATACTGATTTTTCTCTTTGAAAAAAATAATAAGTTCTTTGTTCATGTAATAGTAATCAGATTTTGTTAATTTTCTGTTAATTGCTAGTTAGTTGTTGGTCGCGCTAGGTAGGTTATGATATACTCAATTAGGGATATTCAAGTTTTAGTTACTTGTTTATTGTGTTTAATTGGTCGATAAATGTTATATCAGCTAATTACATGAAAAATTGCAGACAGTTTAATTACTCTTAAATGTTACATGCTGCCATAAAAATAATAATATGTAAGCTAATAACTTTTGATGTAGCTAA
>NW_018210113.1:0-821 GCF_001263595.1 Phalaenopsis equestris | reverse complement strand
GGAGATCAAAATGGCATTTGACATAAAAGAGTTTGGGGAGTATGCTCAGTAGGCATTGTGTGAAAGGATAATTCTTGACACTATGTAGTACTTGAAATTAAATGCCAAGTAATTGTGAAACTAGTGGTTTCAAGTTCTGTACAAGTTCTAATGAATCATTCCGTGCATTTCATACAGTGCAGCATCATGGGATTTCATGGTATGATTAATCGCTTTTTCTTCTAAATTGCATAATCGAGTAAGCAAGTTAAGGTTGAAGAGATACATAGATGGAATTTCAGGATATTTCGTTATAAAGAGGATATTTAAAATGGAGGATGATGAGGTGGTTGAGATTGAAAAACAAGGAGATCAATCTTAGTATAAATTCATAGTAAAGACGAATATCCACTGTTTATGGAATGGTTGAAGAGTATTTGCGATCTTGTAGAACCATAGTGCTATTTCATTTCAAGTGGATAAAACATGGGAAAAAAAATTAAAAAGAAATATAAGGTCTCAAAATGGTTGAACCAGATGCTAGAACTGAAGGGATGAAGAAGTAAAGCTCGAAAACTAGAAATCAATTTGGTCGAAGTTCAAGCTGAAAAATTGGATGGAACTATGTTTTGATGTTAATTTTACATGGGGCATGCTTGCTATGCATTGCCATATGCTGACAAAATCAAACTAAGGATCAGTTTTGCAAGCACTTGGAACATGGTTGAGTTAAGAACATGTATGAAAAATGAAACTTTTGGAGTTATGTTATTGGATCTTTGGGTTGCAAATTAAGAGTTAAGTTGATATAAGGATAATTTGAGATGTCATTTCTTTTTTTT
>NW_018210112.1:0-821 GCF_001263595.1 Phalaenopsis equestris | reverse complement strand
TAAATAGATAGGCATTGAATGGTATATAGGCAAATCTTCCTGACGTGTTAAGCATGGACTTCTATCCTTTTATTAATAAATACACAAAAGAGCCAAAGTAATATGGGCAATTACGTACGGGCCACCGGAAACTATATTTACAAATTAACCATTATATTTCATTCATTCTTCAAATTCTCACTCAAACATCTAAATTCAATGTCAAATTTCAACCCATATTTCTCATTTTTATGAAATTTTTAATAGTTTGGTCGTGACACCCATAAGTATCACTTGAGTGGTTAATTTATAAATATCAATGTTGAATATCATTTGTAGGTAATTATCACAACAATTAATCATGCAGGCGTCCTAACAAATTAAAAAAAAAAGATAAAATGAAATTTATAGATGCGCAGAATCTCCCATCGCTTTAAAGATGTTGGCCACCACTAAATTTGATAAAGTTATTCTTACTAAATTTATACTCTCAAATGATAATTATCGTTATACTTAATTCATTTTCATTTCTGCATCACAATCTTGACTAGCTATCTAACATTTGGATAAATATGGTTATGCTTATAAAATTTTTTCTTCTAGGTAGGTTGTTAGATGGTGGTAGTGATTTGGTGGTACTGATGCAGCAATCATAGCCATACAATAATGATTTAATGGTGGTACTAATGCAGCAATCGTGTGATCGTTTAAAGTTTAGTGGTCGTGAGATCATAGTTAAGTGATAATGGTCAAAAGGTTGTAATCGAATTTTTAGAATAGGATTTGAAACATCAGATCTTCTTACCGTTGCCAAATAAATCGTAATCTTCCATGTAATCGAA
>NW_018210111.1:0-821 GCF_001263595.1 Phalaenopsis equestris | reverse complement strand
TTTACTCATAAAAATAATTTTATTTATGTATTTTATGTGCCCCATATAATTTTATGATAATAATTTCTAGTACTCTTTATGTTAGAACTTTTTAACTTAAAATCCAAAACTAAAAATTGATGTTGAGTACCTAAATTCTCACTTGGAATGAGCTTACAATCCTTACATTTTTGATAATCTCTTCTTGTCATAACTTTTGTTAGATATATTCTTAATAAGTAATAATATGGTCATCTCTCTTCTTAAATAAAGTATTATCAATAACGAAGTCATACTCTAAAGCAAAATTTAATATGACCTCACCTTCTTCATTAACCACTCCAAAATCTCAGCCACTATGAATATTTCTAAATTCTTTTACCACTCTATCAATATGTCCATTCAAATAAAAGTAGACATTGACTAAATATATATGAATAAAGAAAGATATTTGATTAACTAAAATACTACGGGCGTATGGGTACATAATAAGCATTAGGGGAGATAACAGTAAATTTTTATATTACTTTATGTTAAATAGATGAGCTTGTTAAGACTACCAAATAATTTTTCATCCCATCTTATAAATTTTTCTTAACTTTCTTATCAACCAAACCACTTAACCTTAGTTAGAAACTTAAATTATTTTTTATCTGAGGTTTACTTCATCTTAACTAACCATATCTTTAATTATACTTAATTTTTTAGCTGGAGACCCCTTATTGAATCACAATTTTAGGACAAAGACCTACTTTTTGTTAAGTTTTTCAAAATAGTTAAAGTTTGCTACAACATAGGTGCTTCGTAGAATAAGTGTGAAATCTATTAAATATTTTGACAAA
>NW_018210110.1:0-821 GCF_001263595.1 Phalaenopsis equestris | reverse complement strand
CTTCATCTTCATCACGAATGAGAGCATAGGGAACAGAGCTGGGGCAAGTAGGAAAGTTTTCATTAGGTTCGCCCTCACCACACCTTTTAGGGAACAAAGCTACTCATTTTGTAGAAGACATGATTCCACCCTCACCACACCTCTTAGGATGTTGGATCTTAATTTGTCTTGTGAATCATGCCCAAGGAATAAAACATTAGTCATATGAAAGAAGAGAGATATAAATTTTTAAACACACTTTTTATTTTTAGTGAGATTTTCGTTCGAAGTTCATTTTCTTAAAAATTATCCTCCAATTTATAGTTCATAAGTAGGACATGATAAATTACATTAACATCCTTATTAAAAAGGGGAAGTTACTAAAATTAATGAGCCATCACATTTACACACTTGTAACTGAATAACATTTATTTTGATCCCGTAACTATTGTTAACATCACTATATTGCTGTAACTGCCTTAAATACTAATTTACATTCGTTAACTGTCAAATTTGGTTGCTTGAAGTTCATTCGGTCGGCCATGATTCATTTGGCCGACCACATATCCTTCGATCAAAATAATGACCTTTGATTGCGCATTCTATCGAGACTGAACGTGGAGAGAAATCGATCTTGGGTATGATTATTTCATCGGGTAGAAGGTGAATCACTGTAATCCAAAAATAGCCTTCATTCAGTCTATGCGTTTTTACTGAAGAACTTCTTCCTGGGCAACTGCTGATTTTTCTAATGGAAGTTACTGGAAAGTAGGTGCTGATGCAACTATGCAATATTCGTCAGATCGTTCGTTTTCTTCATTTGATCGACTTATCAAATCGTC
>NW_018210109.1:0-821 GCF_001263595.1 Phalaenopsis equestris | reverse complement strand
TTTTTTTTTAAGTCTCTAATTCTTAGCCATGTAAAGCAGTTAATTCACATAAAAGTTATTATTTTCAATCAAGCATCAAAAGTCACAAAAGAAATTATAAATATTAAAGCAATCTTACAAAATACTTTTCAAATAAATAATATTCTCAAGAAGAATATTTTAAAATACATTTAATAATACAATTATAAACTATGGCAACAAAATTACGAAAAGTGAAGTAAAAAAATTATATATTTTAAATAAAAATTATGAAAAGAAAAACATAAATAGATATTTATATATTTTAATTTGAGACATAACATCATAAATTCTAGTAGTATATAATGAAATAGAAAGCCTAAAAATCAATAAATTAATTAAATTAATTAAAACCCAAATAAAAATATAAAATATAAAATATAAATTATATTACATGACGTGCCAAGAGTTTTATGAGTTTTTTAAAAAAGTTTTATTTTATTAAAATAATTTCTAAAATTTGCTCATTGGAAATTTAAATCATTGTTCAAGGTTGAAAAGGTTGACAAAGAAGAAAAATGGAGGATGGAATTCAAGTGGAGGTGGGTTGAAAGAGTTGCTAGTGATAGGAGAAGGTAGGGATGAGTGATTGTAAGGGAAGAAGTTCTCATTGAAGAATACATGCCTAGACTTGATTAATTTTCCTTTAGTTGAAACATTCATGGCCTTTATTGATGTCAGCGTTGCCGATGAAAATATAGAGAGTGGAGCAAGATTGCAGTTTATTTCAATGTTGGGGAGGCTATCATGGAAAGCAAGTACAACCATTTGTTTCATGTAAAAAGAGATGCGGTGACTTGGAG
>NW_018210108.1:0-821 GCF_001263595.1 Phalaenopsis equestris | reverse complement strand
CTCTCTCTCTCTCTCTCTCTCTCCCCCTCCCTCTCGCTCTCTCCCTCCCTCTCCTCCTCGACGCTCTATCTTTGGGTGTGCTTCACGGACATTCTCAGATTCAACATTCTTATTTAATTTTTTGAAATAACTGAACATCAATTCAAAATTTAGTCCATTTCATTTTGTTTATATTTATTTATAAAATTGTTGGTTGAAATTTTTATATGAAAACACAGATATTCTAAAGTTTTCGCTTGCTTATTATCCAGTTTCAAAACTCGTTTAATTGACATAACTAAATCAAGTACAAATAAAGTTCAGGTATTTAAAATCGCAAAGAAACAAACCTTAAACATACTTACGAAAGTTTGCCACAAGCTCAAGCAGAACATGAACAACTTATAATATTCCCAAATCAAGTCCAATTTACAAGAAACTCAACTCCGCTCAAATTACAACCCTACACACCACTCGATTCATATGCATGTGCATGTCCAACTTCTAAACTTTACTACTTAGATTCTTACCACTCAAATATTTCACATCATATACAAGTAATTAAGGTTGTATGCCTGCAAAAATTGAAGTTCAGATGTTATATATGCAAAGACATAGGAATTGAGTGGAATGCATGTAATAAAGCTATCTAAAATAAATTTAATGGCTTTGAAGCTAACCATTGTCTAATTATAGGGCAGTTTTCATGCATAGCACCCGAAACATTGATATTTACAAATCTAGCACTTCTTTCAGCCATTTTTCAAGTTTCTCAATGAAATATCAAAGTTCATGATACAACCCCAACACAAGTTTTTTTTTTTTTTTTTTAATCAAATTCT
>NW_018210107.1:0-821 GCF_001263595.1 Phalaenopsis equestris | reverse complement strand
ATTCTATTTAAATGAATATTTAATATAAATAATAAGATTCAAATCTAGCCCCTACTGTTAATGTTGGCATGCTTAATGAGAGATGACATAGGTAGTTCGGTCACCATAGGTGTGAGGAGAAAGTTTTGCAAAATGAGTGACCAGTTGTTCGATATGTACCATATATTTTATCTTAGTTTTTGTGGGTATGAATGCGATTGGAAATTGATGAAAGTTTGAGCATCCTCTCGTATTAGTTGGCATGTGTGAATATTCATTGATTGGATTGTTTTTGAGATCGTATTTTAGAAAGATTAATATTCTATATTTCAACTTTCTTATACTTGGTGTTTTTTTAAAATCTTGATATAGTTTTTTTTTTTAATGATCTACTCTTTTTTTTTCTGTCTTATTGAAAAGATTTTTAAAGTCTAATCTTTCCAAGGGTTACTGGACTCATTGTAACTTTGATAGGTGACTTGTTTTGTTAATGAAATTGATTAACAATAAGACTTCCCAAGTCTTCTAAAAAAGTGGCAGCTTATAGTTATAATTATATAATTTTCTTTTGATTGCACTGGCATTTGTACCGGGCGTATTTCTTCTAAACAACCCTTAATTAATGACAGGTTTATTTGAGTGTAATTTTTAAAAAATAATCCTCGACTAGAATCTTTTCATTCTGCTTAAATATGTTGAGTTTTGTCTTTATAACATATGGAGTTAACTTGGAAACAATTGGTTCAGGAGGGCCTTACAGCCACACTAAGCAAACTTCAGATTTTCTCTGTGGTATGTTCCTTGATCTTATTATGAGTGTTTATTTAATTGGGTAGAAATTA
>NW_018210106.1:0-821 GCF_001263595.1 Phalaenopsis equestris | reverse complement strand
AACAGGACAGAAACAAATCAGGCGAATTAAACTCAGTAAATAGGAGGTATCAATTCTGACGGAATCGAGGAGAAAGAAGGCAGCGAAGATTGAACTAAAAAAAGCAATAAAATTTTCTCTTCCATAAAAAGCAACTCTCAAAGACTCGCCTGCTTATACTGATGAAAAACCTCGTCCGCGCTTTTATGATTCAAATTAGATGGACTAAGCAGATTGATGGACCTCCCAAAGAAATGCAAGTAAATAACCAGGGCCATCCCATGCGCAGCAGCAGCCAGAGCTCCAACTGCCATAAGAAACCAATCCAACCCATCCGCGCAAGCAAACAACCTCGAGAATGGCACCGCGGCCGGCGGCGGTTCCATCTCCTCCACCTCGTCGACCGGTCCTTCGTCCTCCAACGGCACCGCTTCCACGCCATAATCCATGTAGGGTGATGGAGACTCCGGCGGCTCCGACACCTCTGATACCGGCGTGAGCGGCTGCATGTGGGGTGGTGACCACCCAAAAAGCCCCCTCGACCCCATCATCGTCCTTCGCCCTTCTCCTCTCAATAAACTCGAAGAATCGTATAACCTAGTTAGCTCATCCGATCCACGTCAATTCGACGTCCGGTGAAAGGGGCAAAAGGATCTAGGGTTTTTCACTTCCTCAGGCCAGCAGCACCGCTGCTCAGTCGAGAATCGCGGCGAAATACCTAGTTTCAACAACCCTCTACTGTCTTGTTGACTTACTTTTCAATTGCGCTGGACATGTGGATTGGTCAAGGAAGACGGCGAGAAGAATTGAGGGGAGAGAGAGAGAGAGAGAGAGAGAGAGAG
>NW_018210105.1:0-820 GCF_001263595.1 Phalaenopsis equestris | reverse complement strand
ATATATATATATATACATATCACACAATTTCTATGTATTGACATATATCTACCCCATAAAATTGATATTTCTAACACTAGTGTCATAAAGGCATGCATAAAAATATGCATTTAACTACATAAAAGTTAATAATGATAGCATTTCAGAGGTGATATCAAAACTTGAAAGTATTATAAATACAAATAATAGACAAATACATGAACAACAACAATAAAAACAAAAAGCTACATGAAACTCCAACGTCAAATCAGCCGAATACCACCAAAGCAAACACTGCCGAACAGCATAATCAAGCACTGCTAAACACCAAATAACTCCCTCCCCCATCTTCGGCGCCAGCATTTGTAAAATGCTGACATCTCCCAACAGTCCTTCATACTCCTGTCGTCAATAAAATAGAATACTTTCAATCCAGGCCACCTGGAAAGACGCCACATGTCTCATTTTTCTTCTCTTCGATGACACCAAACTATAATTACATGACCAATGTGATGGGAGAAATGTGCAGAATTTCCATTTTTATGAAATTGGCTTGCCAGCAGAGCTCGGATTCTTGCACATTATTGCGAAGAATCCTAAGTAATTTACATATTCTGCGCCCGTTTGTTGGCGAGGCATTTGATACTTGTGCTCTCCGTTGCGCCACATTTAAAATGTTTCTATACCTTTCTTGCAATCCTCCTTGTGCTTTTATTATGAATTTGTGGGTTGAAGATGTAAATATGAAAATTTGGGTGATAGATATGTAAATATATGAGAATTATGGGTCTGTTTAGGACAGCTGTTGTTGATTATTTATAATCTGTTGATAAACAAATTA
>NW_018210104.1:0-820 GCF_001263595.1 Phalaenopsis equestris | reverse complement strand
GCAATTTCTCTTTGGATATTGAAGCTATCTATGTAAATAACACACCTTTAACCCAAATAAACATTCACCATGATGTTGCTTTCCACACTTAACGCGGGGCTATATATTGCTGCTGCCAGTCTGATTGATAACTCCACCAGTCTAGGATTTTAGCTTCTTCCCAATAGACTCTCCTCCTAAATGAACTGTTGGTGTCACTTCTTCCGAACTCTCTCTTATGCAAATTCCTTACCCTTCTAGGTTTGCTGAAAGTCAATTTCTATTTGCCTAGTCTTCTGTGCTAGTAATGAATGGTCTTCAATCCCAAGTGACAATAGTGGCCGCCTAATTGAATCCTTCAATCCAGAAAGAAATATGTGATATTTATCCTTTATATTTAGAATGAGTTGGGATGCATATCTAGATAAAATAGTGAACTCTGATTCATACTGCATAGCTGATCAATCTCCTTACACCAATCTAATGAATTTAGCTTGCAGCTGTCTCCTGGCTCACAATGGTACAAACTAATCTCTGATTTTTCTCACTAACTTGTCTAACTACACCAAGTTGATAGTTCTGCTGCCAAACTTCTCCTGATCTATCCTTGCCACCATCTTTTGGCTTTCTTGTCAAAAACAAAATTAGTCAGGGCAACTCTTTTTTCTGGTAGACATGACAATCCATCAATAATCTTCTCCATTATCATTAGCCAGTTTTTAGCTTCTATCCTCCTACTCCAAAAAATAAAGGTGGTCTCATATTTTCAAGGAGCTTCAAGTATTTATTCATTGGTGCTCCTCCACTGCTACTAGCTTGAGATTGAGAATTCTTAATCAAT
>NW_018210103.1:0-820 GCF_001263595.1 Phalaenopsis equestris | reverse complement strand
AGTCGAAAATGAGATTTAAGCGTAAATGAGTTATGAATTTGTGTTGGAGAGATGAAAGAAAAGAAAGCAAATAATATGGAAAAAAGTCGGAAGAAGAGATGAGTCAAATCAGATTTGGGAAGGAGAAAAAGGTACTCCACTATAGAAGGAAGATTTTCCTCCATGAAAAATTGAATTGAAGGCCAATTCGAGAGCTTGGAGGAGATGCTAATAATGCTTATTGAGATGCAATCCAAAGCCCCGTTGGCGGTTTAGTTTGCAAACACTAAGGGTTGACCGGAGATTCATTGTCTAATACAAAGAAAAAGAGATCAGACGAGAGGAACACGAAGAGAAAAGCATCCACCATCAAGAAACTCTTCCCAGGGCTCCGATGGGGGGTGAATTAGAGATTTCTGATCGAAGTGATTGGACCAAAACATGGAGAAGGGGATATGCAAGGGGTATGAAGGAGCACGAAGATGAAAGGAGAGAAGTCGGGATGGGTATGGCTATGATAGAAGGATGGAGTTTTACTCTAGATATATGAGGGAAAATAACAAAGGGAGAGGAAGTTGGGGGGAGATGCTAGGGCTAGGAAGTTAAAGATGTCAATCTTTGTGAGGGCAGATGCACATGAGACATGAGTGGGTGTATCGGGTGAAACAATTTTTTTTGTGGTGAATGAGCTAAATGGGGAGGAGAAGCTTATGGCATCAAAGTTATATTAGGTGGAGAAAGCCTAGCATGGTTTCGGTTGAGAGAGGCTGGATACATGATCTGCACGTGGGAAGAATTTAAGGATTGTAAATATTTTTGAGCTATTTGGAAAGGAAACCTA
>NW_018210102.1:0-820 GCF_001263595.1 Phalaenopsis equestris | reverse complement strand
TCTGTAATCATCAACATATAGTGAATTTTTACATCCGAGTCAGATCTCGTGGTTTTTTCCATTTACAGGTTTTTCACGTAAAATTTTTTGGTATCATTGTTGGTTGTTTTCTTTTACTTGAGTGTGTGATAAATTCTCTTACAATACTAAGAAGAAAACTCATTATTCTATTGCCGCGAATTTTCTAGCGCGCATCAACTCAAATAAGATTCAAATTTTACTCAAATTATTATTAGTTGCGATAAATTTTGATTCAAGTTAATATGGTAAGAAAGTAACAATATTTTGATTTAAAATAATCTTTGAAATATATTTTTATAAGAAAATAAATAATAGTCCAGTTTTTGCTACTAATGTGCATTCCAGGGCATAAATAATCAAATCACCCTATTAAAATGTTAAATTACTAAATTAAAATTTATTTGTTAAAAACACCCCTTAAAAATGATCCCATAAATTAGCTGCGGTAATCCAAAAGCTAACTGCTTATCTGGTTGGACATAGTGCTTCCCGGCAACTTCACTTCCATGGCCGGAGGACCCGAGGAGAAGGTGGAAGCGACGCTCGCCGGCGGAGACAGCTGCCGACGAGAAGCAAACGGGGCATCGGATCCTTCGTTTGCGATGGAGCAGCGCCTCCCCTCCGCCGTCATAGCAACCATTCTCTTGAAGCTCGATCTCCGCTCCCTCTGCGCAGCCTCGGCATCCTGTAGATATCTCCGCTCCTGCACCATCCACACTCTCTCCTTTATGCCATCCTTTCATCTTCTCGTAAGCCTTCTATTAGAACAAAAGAAGTTGAAGTCTTGCTCAGCTGCTTT
>NW_018210101.1:0-820 GCF_001263595.1 Phalaenopsis equestris | reverse complement strand
AAAAAAAAAACAAATGACAAGTGAAGAATTTGCATAGATTTCGCTAATCTGAATGCAGTTTGCCCTAATGATAGCCATATGTTATCGCGAATCGATGCTTGGTTGATTCAACAATAGGGTACCTGGTCATGAGCTTCCTGGACGTTTTTTTCGGCTACCATCAAATTATGACGCATCCAACCGACGCCAAAAAGACTGCCTTCATCACAAATGAATGAGTTTTTTGCTATTGTAATATCTTTTGGCTTGAAGAACATTGGAGAAATCTATCAAATGTTGATGAATATACTCTGTGTCAATCAAAATGAAAGAAATATTAAAATATATATTGATGGTCTCTTGGTAAAAAGTAAATCACCACACCAACACATATTAGATCTAGAGGAAACTTTTGACACATTAAGAATGTTTAAGCTCAGACTTAATCCTCTGAAATGGACCTTTAGAGGCACCTCTAGAAAATTTCTTGGATGTTTGCTTACTCCCAAAGGAATAAAACCACATTATACGTAGGTACATGCCATATCGAACATGAACCTCAATGGGATGTAAGTTTTAATTGAGCAAATAGCAGGTATAAACAAATTCATTTCAAAATCAGGAGACAATTGCTCTCTGTTCTTCAAAACCATTAAAACTACCAATTAGCTTGCCTAGACAGAAGAATGCGAGCAAGCATTCACATTGCTTAAGAATCTATTATCATTGTTGACTTTGTTGCACAGTCCCGTCCCAGGTGAAGAATTATACATACATTTGAGAGTTAGCATAGAGACAATCAATTCCATGCTCATTAGAGAGGAGAACAAAAGGTAATTTC
>NW_018210100.1:0-820 GCF_001263595.1 Phalaenopsis equestris | reverse complement strand
TTTTTTTTTTTACATTACAATTTGTGAGGATCTGTTTTTTAAATACATAAAAATTGAAAATAAGAGGAAGCTCATGAAAGATGCTTGAAAATCATCAAATTTTTAATTGCAATGTATGCTTTTAAATATCAAGTTGGGTATCAAATGAATGCTATGGGTCATGATTGAACAATAGTTATGATTGATTATTGCTCCTCCAGTTTTTTATTAGAGGCATTTACATGTACACAACACAATTCTTCTGTATTTACATTTCCACCATCTAAAAATCTAAATTTGCAGGCAAAATATTCAAAATCTTTCAAATTACATCAAAAATATCACTACCAATAATTTTTTTTTAAATGAAATATACTATTTTTGTGCATGGGTTTAGGAACTTGATACGTAAATTCACATAAATATGTAAATATGCAGAATTGCGTGGTATGTACATAAATTTCCCTTCTTAGTATTGATTAGATTAGACGCCGTTGTAACTTATTTCGCATTCTAATTAAAAACAATAAACTCTAAAAACAAAATTACGATTATTAAAAATGTAAAAAGTAGAGCCTCATAACAAAATAAAAATGGGTAATAATATTGAAATTTCACAAGATATTAAATGTTAAAATAAATTGTTTTATAAAATGTAAATATATGTGGAACATTTGCATCTATTATTTTGATAATTAAGAGTACATGTTCGACACATTTTACAATATCTCGCGATATTTTGATGCAAATTAATTATGAATTTAATATTGTTTAGTCGAATGTCAGTTTCTAAACTTTCTATGTTTATATACACGCATTTTCTTATAATTACAGAAAAAAA
>NW_018210099.1:0-820 GCF_001263595.1 Phalaenopsis equestris | reverse complement strand
CGAGGGGCGAATCTCCTTACAGAAAGGTGTGCAATTTAATTCTACGCAATGATCGAACCCCCGACCAGACAAATTTACACCAAAGGCTGCAACCAATTAGTCAGACTAAGGCACACATATACCACTTTACTTGTATATATATATAAGAAGTATTTCATTTTTTTTATGTGGTATGTGTATATGCAAATATTCTTTTATTCTTAAAAGTTGAAATAGTGATATTTTTATGAGACCAAAAATTTTGTTGGCATAATTATAAACAATACAACTTAAATGTTAGATATATAAATATTTAGATATTAGGTGGTATGTATCTAAAATGCAATGTTAGGAATCCTTAATGATAATTTAATTAAGGGATCATTTACATACAAACCACTCAATTCCTATGTATTTGCATGTCTAGCACCTAAATTTCAATATGTATATACATACCACCTTACCTATAGATTAAAAGAACGTTAAAAGGGTGGTATTTTGTTATGTGAAAAGAAATACTTGAGTTGTTTGAATGTAAGAAAAGGAAAGTTTAGGTGATAGATATGTAAATACGTAGAAATTGGGTAGTATGTTTGTAAATACTTCTTAATAAAATTAGAATTACACACTATGGGGAATTCTAAAACATATCTAACTCAACTTTTATACATGTGATGTAAGACATTTTAATTTTTTAATCCTTGTTTTTACAACAAACAACATAAATATCCACTCAGAGAGAGGAGAAATTATTGCATCAGGACACCTGACACATATTTTCATCAGAAGTCCAATTAAAATTGGCCACATCAAAATATGGACCCCACTGAAATACACTGGT